>NC_137177.1:81107453-81300453 GCF_951804945.1 Podarcis cretensis | reverse complement strand
TTGGGCGCCACCTGCACCCGGTTGACCAGCTTCTTGGCCGCCACCACCACCAGGACCACCTTGTCGCCCACGGGCTGCAGCACCCGCCCAGAGGAGAGGAAGAACTGCCGGTCTCCCGACTTCTCCATGCTGGTGATGAACTTCCCGCCGCCGTTTCCCCCGGAGGCGGCCGAGGCCGGGCCGGTCACCTCAAAGGCCACCAAGCGGTCAGTGGGGTTGGCGATGGATACTCGCTGCAGGTAGAGGTGGGGGCGCCCGCGGTGGGCTAGCAGCTCCTCCCGGATGGTGACGCAGCCCCCACCGGCCGCCTCGGAGGCTGCCGGCCCGGTCTGGACACACCGGGCCCAACGGACAGCGCCTTCCTTCAGCATGGCCACGGCAGCCCCCACTTCGGCGACAGCGTTAGCCGGTGGCCGGAGCTGCGCCAAGGCGGCGTATTCGGTGGCGTGGGCCAAAGTGGGCGCTGGGCCTTTCCCTGCCGAGGCTGCCACCCAGAGCCGGTTGGCTGTGGCGTCCAGCAGCAGGTAGCCGTTGCCCACCAGGGCAGGTGGGGAGCTGGCATCGTCGCTGCCCGCCGGGTGCCCGGGGGCCTGGGGCAGCAGCCTGGCTTCCCCTTGCTGCGCCCAGGCCTGCCAGGCCCGCGTCTCGGCCTGCAGGCAGAGCCCCGCCGCGCCCCCGGGCGGCTGCCGGGAACTCCAGGGCAGGAGTCGAGGCCAGGCCCCTCCGAGGTACCAGTAGGCCACCAGCAGGAAGCCCAGCAGGGCCAGCAGGCGCCTCGCCCAGCTGCTCGACAGCAGGCCCGGCAGCCCCTTCAGCCGCTGCTGCATCCACATGGAGGACGGCGAGGGGGCAGAGCAGTCAGGTGCAAGGAGACAGCGGGACGCCGCTCGCCGCCAGCCCGCCCGCTACCTCATGGCCCCCGGGCGGCGCGGCTACGCGAGGCCCCGGCTCCGAGGCCTAGTCAGTCGCGCTCGCCCCACCAGCAGCGCGCGGCCTCGGCTCGCTCGCCCGCCCGCCCGCCCGCCTGCCCGCTCGGCGGCGGCGGCTCTCTCGGAACGAAGGACGCAAGGGCGGAGCGGGGGTTGGGCGGCTTCTTCCCGGCCGCGGAGCGAGGCGCTGGCTTCGCCTCAGCAGGACGGGCTCTCTCGTGAACGGCGAGGCGGGGCGGGGGCGGCTGAGTGACGGCCCAGCGGGAAGGGCAAGCCCCGGCCGTCAGGCGGATCCCGCGGCTGGCGCAGCTCCTCCTGCTGCTGCCGCCGCCGCCGCCGCCCGCAGGATTTTTTAATTTTTATTTTAAAGGAAGACTATGGTCAACGTGCCTCTGGGCATCTGCAGAGTGCCCGTTTCCACAGCAGGAGCATTTTTCAGACAGGGAGTCTTTTCCCAGCCCTTCCTGAAGATGCTGCTGGGGATTGAACCCGGGACCTTCTAGGTGCAAAGCGCAGAATCATGGAATTGTAGAGCTGGACGGGATCCATCCCATCCCCAGGGTCATCTAGTCCGACCCCGTGCAATGCAGGAATCTTTTGCCCAACGTGGGCTGCCTTGAGATGAAGAAGCTGCCTTATACAGAGTCAGACCCTAGCTCTGCATTGTCGACAATGACAGGCAGCTGCTTTCTTGGTTTTCAGCCAGGGGACAGTCCCAAGTCCTGCCTGGAAGATGCTGAGGACTGAATCTGGGGCTTTTCTACATGCGGGCCGGGAGCTCTGCCATTTTCTTGCTCCACCGAGCTCAGTATTGTCGACACTGACTGGCAGCGGCGGCGGCGGCGGCTTTCCGCAGCTCTTCCTGGAGATGCTGCCGGAGCGGGATCTTCTGCGTGCAAAGCAGGAGCTCTGCCCCTGAGCTGCATCCCTGCCCGGGATCTCGGTGATCCAGGGGGGCAGAAACGAAAGTGGGGTGGGCAGGATACGGTGGGGCTGAGCTAAAGAAAGAGAGGAGGAGCTCCCCTCCGGAGGGGCGTTATTTATTGCGTGGCACAGCAGCCCCGGGACGGCTGGGAGGGACTTGGGCAGTTGCATCCCAGATGCCTTTCCTTCTCCCCCGCGAAAAGTGAGAGTCACTTTCGCCCCCGAAGCAGCACCGTTCCCACGATGCCCCTCCGGTCCCAGATGCTGCTGGTCCTGCTCTTCTTCGCCGCCCAGGGCACCCACGGAGGAGCCAAGCGACAGGACGGTAAGTCTCCGAGCTGGAAAACCCAGGCAGCGCCCCACATCCTGGGGGAGCTGGCTTGGCACCCCTTTTCTCCCCTCAGCATGGAGACAAACCGAGATTTAGTTGGCTGTGCCTGTCATTGGCTCTACCGGCTGGGCTCCCTGCCTTGTGCCTCACCCTCACCAGGCCTGAGGGGCACTGGATTGCCCACCAATATTTGGCCACTGAGAGTGCAGGATGCTGAATTTACGATTTTGCACAAAAGTTCAGGCCTTTTTACTCCATGCTGGTTAATGTGGAATAGAGAACCGCCGTACGCTTTTGAGGGGAGGTGGGGTGTAAACTCTGGCCGAAATCTGTGGTGATCCTACTCCCAAGAGAACTTGTTTAGGGTTGGGTTGGGCAAGAATTTGGTGAAGATCAAATAAAGCGTTTTCCCCATTTAGACCTTGGGTATTTGCAGTCCGATTTGGGGTACGCCTCTGAATACAAGTTGCTGGGAATTACAAGTGTGGGGAATGCTTTTGTGCTTGGGTCCTGTTGGGAGTTTCCTTCCGGGGGTGGGGGGGTCAGGAAGCCAGACTAGATGTGCCTTTGGCCTGATCCAGCTTCAAGACTCCTCTTATGTTTAACCAAGATCATACAAGGGAGTTAGAAAGATGCATCTCTCTCACACACAGAAACCCTTGCAAGATTCGTCCCCGCACTGATTTTTAATGTGTGTTGCTGGTCCCTGAAAGTACAAAATGGACTTGGGCGTGAGTGTGGGGGACAGGACAAAGTGCTTGGGGTATGAGTTTGAGATTTATTTTGTAGAAAACACTGCATGAGGACTTGCTCAATGTTCCATATTAGCTAACACAGCTTATGAAGCTGTCATATAAGAATGGGACCCAAAAAAATAAAAATCCACCGTTCTGATTCTTAAATGCAAAGGGGAGGGAACCCCACCAGCCAACCCTACGTGGACACCGCTTCAGGAGGAATGAGGAGCTGCCAGGAATTATGGTTGTAAAAATATTTTAGATTTTCTGCTGGCGAAATGTTTCCAGCTCTGTCGCGGCCACGCATCAGAAAGCAAAAAGGTGGTTAAATTGCAATTCATTTATGCTGCAGGGAAGATTTTCTTCCTGGCTGGTCACCTGGGGTAATGATCTGTTCATACATGTCTGATTCGGGGAGGCAGGAGAGGAGAAGCACTTAGCCAGAGGGCAGGGCAAAGCCCAGGAAATGCCTCTGCTCCCCTGTTATGTTGCATCGTACCCAAAGCCAAATTATTTTGACACCTAAGGCTGAGAGTTAGATAATGGTGAACAAGTGGACAAAATTTTCTGCCTAACGGTAAGGCTGGGACACCCATCCCTGCCCCATCAGAAATCATGCTCCGCACGTATGCCTTGGAAAGGTTTCGTGGGAGGGACAGTTAGGGGAGAGCAGCGTGGCAGAGCCCAACTTTGGCAAATGGTAGGGCTTTTTTTCCTTTTCTTTCAAAGTGACCTCCCTCCAGAGAGTGCAAATGCCAGGCAAGCATCAGGTGTCAGTCTCCTACAGTGCAGAAGAGGGAGGAATTCAGGAATGTGCTTTTCCTAATTCCATGGCAGTCTGCACAGTGAGACCATTTTTCTCCGAAATATGATAGCTGCTTCTGTCCGGTCTGTCAGGGAGCTGGCTGATTATTGCGGGCTGCCTTTTGCCTTGAGGCTCAGAGTTGCGTTGAACGGAGAGTAAAATGGATTGGCCTGAAAATGCATTTTGGCTCGACTTTTTCGAGCAAAGTCGCTATAATACAGGAACACAGGAAACTGCCTTATATCGAGTCAGACTGCGGGGCCCATCTAGCTCAGTATGTTTCCCAAATTTGGGTCTCCAGCTGTTTTTGGACTACAGTTTCCAACATTCCTGACCACTGGTCCTGCTAGCTAGGGATGATGGGAGTTGTAGTCCAACAACAGCTGGAGACCCAAGTTTAGGAAACACTGGTCTGAACTAACTGCCAGTGTTTCAGGCAATGGATATTCTCATCTGCACCTGGAGGTGCTGACGATTGAACCTAGGACGTTTTGCAGGCAAGGCAGGGGCTCTGCCACTGAGCTGCGGTTGGCACTCTTTAAGGCATAGGAAGCTTTCTCATACTGAGTCAGGCTATTGGTATGTCTAGCTCAGTATTCTCCACACAAGCGTTTCTCAAAGCTGGAGCTCCAGCTGTTGTTGGACTACAACTCCCAATATACCTGGCTAGCAGGACCAGCAGTCAAGGATGATGGGAGTCGTAGTCCAAGAACACCTGGCCCAAGCTGACTCTACACTGATTGGTTGCAGCCTTCCGGGGGTTTTTATTTAAGAGATTCTGGATACCAGTTGCTGGAAACTGCAGGTGGGGAGGGTACTCTTGTGCTCAGATCCTGATTGCAGGTTTCCAACAGGCATCCGATCAGCCACTGTGATAACAAGATGCTGGAATAATAATAATAATAATAATAATAATAATAATAATAATAATAATTTATTTATATCCCGCCCTCCCCAGCCAAAGCCAGGCTCAGAGCAACCAACAACAATAAAAGTAACACAGTTTACATAAAATCACAATCAATTAATTGAAATGCATTCTAAAATCAATTCATTCTAAAATCAATTCAAAATCAAATTAATGGCAACCATTGGGCTAGAGTTCTGTGAGGATTACCGAAGGAGGGGGTCAGACTGTGCCCTGGCCAAAGGCCTGGTGGAACAGCTCTGTCTTGCAGGCCCTGCAGAAAGATGTCAAGTCCCGCAGGGCCCTAGTCTCTTGTGACAGAGCGTTCCACCAGATCGGGGCCACGGCCAAAAAGGCCCTGGCTCTGGTTGAGGCCAGCCTAACCTCCTTGTGGCCCAGGATCTCCAGGATGTTTTTATTTGAAGACCGTAAGGTCCTTCGTGGGACATACCAGGAATAGATGGGCCATTGGCCTGATCCAGCAGGCTGTTCTTAGGGTTGTTGCAGACTGGAGTCTTTCTCAGCCTGGAGATGCTGGAGATTGAACCCGGGACCTTCTGCATGCAAAGCAGGTGCTCTGCCACTGAGCTACGGTCCTTTCCAATAAAAAAAATCATAATATATTTACTGCCTTCTCTCTCTTCCCCAGGAGATCAAATTCTGCATGGCCAGTGTGTTGGAGAATGCATTCAGGCAACGTCAGCAGATTTTAGAATGTTAGATATGCATGCGCATCTCCCAAAGCACAATGCAATAGCCTGTTCCTTACATATCCGGTGTCACTGATCCTCCTGATTGACACACCAGATGTTGTTTGCTGCTACATCTGGGTGCATTTCCTGGACCTGCAGGAAGCATTAACTGGGCACTTGGGAGCAATAGCGTTCCTGGCTGGAGCATGTTTCTGCATGGAACGCTGGAAAGGGCATTTGGGAACGTGGAAGAAATCCGACAGCGGGGCTTAAACACCTTTCTAGGGTCTTTACAGCTGTACACTTTCCTGGATCCTTTCCCCACAGCTGCCTCTCAGCTTTGCCTTTGCAGCATTTTGTTGGGAAAGTGATTTTGTGCAAGACTCTCATTTCAGAGGGTCTCTTTTTGTACCCACCCACACTGGTGGTTGGCGCCCATTGAAACTGATGGGGCAGAAGGTGGGGAGCCCAGCAGTAGGGGGTGCCAGAGCAACACTGAGACAAAGGAGAAAGACGCTGGCAGGCAGGGCCACCTCCTGGGCTGGCAGGTGGGTGGAGTAAGTTTGACAGTGGTGTGGCAGTGCCCCATGTGCCCTCATGGGCCATCCTCCAGTGTCCATCCGCAACCCACAAATATTTGCTTCTGTAAGAACATAAGAAGAGCTGCAGTGGCCCATCTAGTCCAGCATCCTGTCAACACAGTGGCCAGGCAGGTGTCTGTTGGAAGCCCCCAAGCAGGATTTGAGCACATGGGCATCCTGAAGTTTCCAGCAACTGTGGAGGCAGAGCTATAGGCATCTTGGTCAGTAGCCACTGATAGTCCTCTCCATCAGTAGCTGTCTTCTCCGCTTAATAACCCATGGAACCAAATGGAGATTGCAGAATTTTTGATACTTTCCCCTCCTCCCACCTTCCCTTCTAAGTAGGCATGAAAGGGGATATGGGGAGAGGAGAGTTGCATTATATTTAGTCTGGATGACATCTGGAAGGCAGAACGTGATTGCCAGGGGCTGTAAGAGCAGGCCGCAGGAGTCAAAACACAACAGTAGCCTGCTCAGATGCAGGGCCAAAGTCACTGGTCTGTTACGCTTGCATAATGGTCAGAAAAGGAGCCCTTGAACGGGAGATTTGCCCATGTGAAATCAAAGGTAAACTTTCGTTCCCCTCCCCTTTAATCCAAGTTGACAAGCAGGCTGTCTCAGATGTGCAGATAAGCTTTCCGCTCCTTGATGCTTTGAGCGCTTCCTGTTTGGTTTGGTTCCTCTTCTCTAGCCTTCTTTGAAAGGCTTTGGTACAGCAGGCTTTGTTTCTGAAAGGTCCCATCCCCCTCCCCCCTGAAAAAATATTCGCAACTAACTCTTCTTTTCAACTGCCCAAACAGTAGCAGGGGAGCTTTTCAATGGAAGAGAGCCAAGAATTGCACTGGCTCTCAGTTTCAGGGACTGCCTGAACCCTTATATCCTGGCATGATCATTGAGATCATCTGGAGTGTCACTGGTCATTCCCTGACTTGGTGAGGCTCATTTGACATCAACAAGGAACCAAGCCTTTAGTGTCATTGACTGCCACTAGAGATTCTGTCTCAGCTCTTAATAGCCTACTGAATTCTTTAATTTCTGGTAAGGTAAAAGGTAAAGGGACCCCTGACCATTAGGTCCAGTCGTGGCCGACTCTGGGGTTGCGGCGCTCATCTCGCTTTATTGGCCAAGGGAGCCGGCGTACAGCTTCCGGGTCATGTGGCCAGCATGACTAAGCCGGTTCTGGCGAACCAAAGCAGCGCATGGAAACACCGTTTACCTTCCCTCCGAAGCGGTACCTATTTATTTACTTGCACTTTGACGTGCTTTTGAACTGCTAGGTTGGCAGGAGTAGGGACCGAGCAATGGGAGCTCACCCCGTTGAGGTGATTCGAACCGCCGACCTTCTGATCGGCAAGTCCTAGGCTCTGTGGTTTAGGGCTCTTCTTTATATTCTTACCTTTGATTGAGTAAAAGTAGGACCTTCTTGACTGGGAGATGACTACCTAAATTTTCCTTCTTCCTCCTCCATCCAGATAATTTATTGGTTCTTACTGTTGCCACCAAGGAGACGGAAGGATTCAAACGGTTCAGAAGATCAGCCCAGTTCTTCAACTACAATGTCAAGGTGATGCCAGGAGATTTTGAGTTACGTGGAAATAATGACACAAGAAGTGGGACAGGAAGTCAGACCCATTGGTCCATATAGCTCCATGTTTTGGGTTTTTTTTAAAAAAAAATATTGGTTTTCCAAATTTCTTCCAAACATAAACAAAAATGAAAAAACATTACTATATAAAAAACAAACAAGCATACAAACGTTTATCCTGTTATAATCATATTTTTGTTACCATTGTCAGATGACTTCCTCGATGGATTCGAATCCCTCGAATCCATATATCTCATTGTAGCAGTTTTCCAATACTAATTTCCAATCAATTTACCGTAGTCATCTAGCTCCATGTTGTCTACACGGACTGGCAGCAGCTCTCTGGGGTTTCAGGCAGGGGGCATTTCTAGCTAAGGTTACCAGATGCCCCCGTTTCCCGGGGACAGTCCCCGGATTTACAAATCAGTCCCCATACAAAATCCATTGAAGTTGAAAAGTGTCACCGGATTCATTGAATAAAATCTGGTAACCTTATTCCTAGCCCTAGCTAAAGATGCTGTGGGTTCAACCTGGAACCTTCTGCTTTCAAAGCAGATGCTCTATCACTAGGTTGTGGCATTTGCCTTAAGGAAAGACCTCCATGCAGCTTTCATCTCACATTCAAAGCCCAACTCATTTCACATTACACAATATGCCTTGTCAGCATACTGTGTTAATGTTCTGTGCATGATGTGTGATTTAAAGACACAGTTCCAAATGTTTTGGTTTAAAGATCCATAGAAAATTTGACAGCTGTCTTCCTGCCCAGCAGTATGGGAATGAAATTGCTACCTTTGGACTCCCAGTACGTTTCTGAGCACAATTCAAAGTGTTGGTGCTGACCTTTAAAGCCCTAAACGGCCTCGGTCCAGTATACCTGAAGGAGCGTCTCCACCCCCATCGTTCAGCCCGGACACTGAGGTCCAGCTCCGAGGGCCTTCTGGCGGTTCCCTCATTGCGAGAAGTGAGGTTACAGGGAACCAGACAGAGGGCCTTCTCGGTAGTGGCACCCGCCCTGTGGAACGCCCTCCCTTCAAATGTGAAGGAAATAAGCAGCTATCCTATCTTTAAAAGACATCTGAAGGGAAGTTTTTAATATTTAACACTGTACTGTTTTTTACACTTGATTGGGAGCCGCCCAGAGTGGCTGGGGAAACTCAGCCAGATGGGCGGGGTATAAATAATAAATTATTATTATTATTATTATTATTATTATTATTATTATTATTATTATTATTTAAAATGCACAGGTGCTAACCCGTTGAAGCAGAGAACTTGGGCAAAGAAAGGCTTCATTGCAAATCTGCTTTCACCCTCTAGGTCCTAGGATTAGGAGAGGAGTGGCATGGAGGAGAGAATAAAAGGACGACAGGAGGTGGTCAGAAGATCCGTCTCTTAAAGTCCGCTTTGGAAGAATATGCAGAGAAGGAGGATTTGGTCATCCTCTTCACAGAGAGGTAAGGAGACCATAAGCAGTGTGCTCTATGCAGATCAGGTGGTAAGAAAGGCAGGCAGGTGGAGGCTGGCTAAGGGCAGACAGGTTGGTGGGGGCAGCATCCCATTCTCCAGAACGCAGGTGTAGGAGAACCTTTTACGTTTCCGAGCACAATTCAAAGTGTTGGTGCTGACCTTTAAAGCCCTAAACAGCCTCGGACCAGTATACCTGAAGGAGCGTCTCCACCCCCCATCGTTCTACCCGGACACTGAGGTCCAGCGCCGAGGGCCTTCTGGCGGTTCCCTCGCTGCAAGAAGCCAAGTTACAGAGAACCAGGCAGAGGGCCTTCTTGGCAGTGGCACCCGCCCTGTGGAACGCCCTCCCACCAGATGTCAAAGAGAAAAATAACTACCAAACTTTTAGCAGACATCTGAAGGCAGCCCTGTTTAGGAAAGCTTTTACTGTTTAATAGGTTATTGAATTTTAGTGTTTTGCTGGAAGCCGCCCAGAGTGGCTGGGGAAACCCAGCCAGATGGGCGGGGTATAAATAATAAATTATTATTATTATTATTATTATTATTATTATTATTATTATTATTATTATTATTATTATTCATGCTCCAGATGTTGCTACGCTACAACTCCCATCATCCCTGGCCACTGGCCGTGTTTGCAGAGGCTGGTGGGAGTTGTAGCTCAGCAAAATCCAGAGGGACCCACCTCATAACTAAGCCTCCCTTGTCATGGACCAGTAAGGAAAAATAACTTTTATACCTTTCCCAGCAGAAGCACCTCTTTGAATTCTTCTTCCTGCTCTTTCCTCCCTGTTTCCTCCCCTGCAGCTATGACGTCATATTTGCTTCAGGCCCAGCAGAACTCCTGAAGAAATTCAGGCAAGCTAAGGCCAAAGTCGTCTTCTCATCGGAGACCCTAATTTACCCCGACCGGAGGCTGGAAGCAAAGTACCCCCAGGTCCAGGAAGGGAAGCGATTCCTCGGATCCGGAGGTAAGAGGGACTGGAGCAGTGGCGTGGAGCATTGGAGGAGTAACCAGGAATGAGAGAGCAGGTGGAATGGTTGAAATTTAAAGACTATTTAGTTAAATATGTTAAGATAATTTAATTGGAAAAAACTTGCAAACACCAGATTAGCTTAGGATTTAAATATGGGATGTTAGAGACTAATATGTTTAAAGTTAAAATGAAAAGAAAGAAAGATGTTAAGTCATTAAGTTAATTTTATGAGAAAACTGGTTTGGGAAAACTGTTACAATGATATACACTGAAATTCAGCCAGGGGAATTAGAGGAAGTCACTTAACAATGTTGCTAAGATTGGATTAAATACAGTTATAATTTATGTTCGTTTGTTTGTTGAAAATTTTTGGAAATTCAATAAAAAAAATTGGGGGGAAAAGGAATGAGAGAGCAGGAATTGGGTTCAAGTTTCAAAACACAAGAACACAAGAAGAAAAAAATCCCAAGCATGAGCACTTTCTCCCTTCCTGTGTTTTCCAGCAACTGGTAATCAGAAGCTTTGCTGCCTCCAGCCATGTAGGCAGAGCACAGCCATTGTAGCTATAATAATAATAAAAATAAACAATTTTATTTATACCCTGCCCTCCCTGGCCAGAGCCGGGCTCAGGGCGGCTAACACCAATAAAATCACAGTAAAAACATAAGGGGGGGGGGAACCAATTTAAAATACAGGTTAAAATGCAGTTTAAAATGCAGCCTCATTTTAAAAGTAGCCGATAGATCAAGACCATAAGGGGAGGGCAACATAAGGGTCAGACTGTGTCCAAACCAAAGGCCAGGCGGAACAGCTCTGTCTTGCAGGCCCTGCGGAAAGATGTCAAGTCCCGCAGGGCCCTGGTCTCTTGTGACAGAGCGTTCCACCAAGTCGGGGCCAGTACTGAAAAGGCCCTGGCCCTAGTTAAGACCAATCTAATCACCTTGCGACCTGGGACCTCCAAAATATTGTCATTCGTGGACCTTAAGGTCCTCCACAGGGCATACTAGGAGAAGCAGTCCCGTAGGTACATTGGTCCCAGGCCGCATAGGGCTTTAAAGGTCAAAACCAGCACCTTAAACCTGACCCTGTACTCCACCGGGAGCCAGTGCAGTTGGTAAAGCACTGGATGAATGTGATCCCGTGGCAAGGACCCCGTAAGGAGCCTCACCGAGGCATCCTGCACCTGCTAGTAGCCATCAGTGGCTGTTTTGTATTTGTCTAATCTTCTTTTCAAGCCATCCAAGTTGGTGGGCCTTATTGGCTCCTGCGGGAGTCAGTACCACAGTTTGGGTACTGGTGAGTCACCATGTGAGCCAATGGGTTTTGAGAGTTTGCTTCATAATAATTCAGTTCCATTCAATACATGTTATTGTTTATAGGCTACGGCAATCACAATACAGCATAAGCACAAATCACACAGCTACAGAACAAAAGACATTGCATGCACCAGAACAGGACAGATCTACAGTGTCCAAAATTTAGGAACGTTCCTTCTAGTGCTTCGTAATAATGAGATCTGGGAGCTTATGCCTTTCTGGGTGCACAATGAAAGTCTGCAAAGGATACCGTCTTCTCCCTGAACTAAATAATCATTACTGCAAAATGGCTGAAGGGATATACATTTCCTTCAACCAACTAATACAGAAATAGAACATTTCCAGTTAACACAGAACGCCTTGTCTAAGCAGAACCAAAAGCGAGGTAAGTTCGGACTGTGCTTCTACCCTGAGAAAGATGTAGGCTTTTTTTTTTTTAAAAAAAAGCAACGATTCTTAATTACTTTAGGTAGTAGTCCCTTTTCTGACTTCTTAAAAAAACAAAACACTTTTGCTTAATGATGAAGAGTTCTGCATAGCACTGAGGTCTCCATGGAACTGGCTCCTACAGGAGGCAGTGATGTCTAGCCACCTAGTAAAGGTAAAGGGACCCCTGACCATTAGGTCCAGTCGTGGCCGACTCTGGGGTTGTGGCGCCCATCTCGCTTTATTGGCCGAGGGAGCCGACGTACAGCTTCCGGGTCATGTGGCCAGCATGACTAAGCCGCTTCTGGCGAACCAGAGCAGCGCACGGAAACGCCGTTTACCTTCCTGCCGGAGTGGTACCTATTTATCTACTTGCACTTTGACGTGTTTTCAAACTGCTAGGTTGGCAGGAGCAAGCAATGGGAGCTCACCCCGTTGCAGGGATTCGAACCGCCGACCTTCTGATCGGCAAGTCCTAGGCTCTGTGGTTTAACCCACAGCGCCACCCGTGTCCCAATGTCTAGCAACCTAGATGGCTTTAAAAGAGGATTGGACAA
This sequence comes from Podarcis cretensis, assembly GCF_951804945.1. Classification (NCBI taxonomy): domain Eukaryota; kingdom Metazoa; phylum Chordata; class Lepidosauria; order Squamata; family Lacertidae; genus Podarcis; species Podarcis cretensis. Next base: position 81,288,216 of record NC_137177.1, on the reverse strand, counting down.
ATTCATGGATGAGTAGAGAACTCTTGATGGCTACTAACCACAATGGCTATGCTCTGCCTGCACAATCAGAGGCAGCAATGCTTCCGAACACCATGAGAAATCACAGGGGAGAGGGCTCTTGTGCTCAGGTCCTCCTAGAGGGCTTTCCAGAGGCATCTAGTTGGCCACTGTGAGAACCAGAGGCTGGCCTAGATGGGCCATTGGCCTGATTCAGCTGAAGGCACTTCTTATGTTCTTATGCACACTTCTCTTGCAGATCAATATGAACTTACTGTATTTTTCGCTCCATAAGACTCACTTTTTTCCTCCTAAAAAGTAAGGGGAAATGTTAGTGCATCTTATGGAGCAAATGGCACTGAGCAGAGAGGGAGAGCTGCACAGCACCCCTTCAGTGAAGCGGGAGGAGGAACAGAGCCCCTTCTGTTCCTCCTCCCGCTTCGCTGAAGGGGTGCTGCGCAGCTCTCCCTCTCTGCGCAGCGCCTCTCCTTCTGTTTCTCCTCCCACTTGACTGAAGGGGCGCCGCACAGCTCTCGCTCTCTGCGCAGCGCCCCTTCAGCGAAGCACCTCTCTTGGCTTCTACCTTAGCCACGTGCAGCCTCTTCGGGCAGGGGGAGCCTTCATCCCGCTGCCCGGAAGAGGCTGCGTGCGGCTGTCCCAGAAGCCAGGACAGCAAGAGGCATCGCTGTGCAGCGATCCCGCTTCCTGTCCTGGCTTCTGCCTTAGTCCCTTCCGAGCAGGGGGAGCCTTCATCCCGGTGCCCTGAAGAGGCTTGGCGTGGCTGTCCCAGAAGCCAGGAAAGCTAGAGGCTATCCCAGAAGCCAGATCCCTCTTCCTGTTCTGGCTTCTGGGATTCAGAATATTTTTTTTCTTGTTTTCCTCCTCCAAAAACTAGGTGTGCCTTATGGTCTGGTGTGTCTTATGGAGCGAAAAATACGGTATTTCTTATTCTTTAGAAACCAGAGTTGTTGACACTTGCATTTAGGTATTTAATGTGGCCTGGAATGTTTCTTGACCTTGAAGGCAAAAAAGGGAAAGTTAATTCTCTCTCCGTCTCTCTCTCTCTCTATTCCTGACAGGGTTCATAGGCTACGCTTCACACCTCTACAAGCTTGTAGCAGATTGGGAGGGTCTTGACAGTGATAGCGACCAGCTGTTTTATACGAAAGTCTTCTTGGATCCAGAAAAACGGGTAAATTCAGGGTGCAGAGAAGCTGTGTGCATATGTGCCAGGCGCGCTTTTAAAAATGTAGTTACTTTCTCCCCTTTTTAATAAAAATGAATATTTTATTTACAATCAATCTAATACACATAAAACATAAAACAAGCTATTGGGTGCTCAAACAACCCCTAAATTATCTATATGTAATGAAATAAAGCTACTTGTTTGGGAACCTGTGGCCCGTCAGCCAACCTTGGCCACCAGGATGCTCATCATTTGACCCATAAGGATGTCAGGTGTGGGGTAGATAAGGCTTCTAAAGAACAATAGGGAGCTGAAAGTTGTTCCTTTGCTGGAGCTCTTTGCAAATTTAAAAACCCACCACGCACCAGCGGACAGTATTGAAATGACCTGGTGGCCCACGATTTGTACCTGTCTGGTGTGAACAGACATTTTGCTCTACCTTTAGAGAGAAGAACCAGGCTTCACGGCCTTTCAAAACCCCTTTTCCAGCTCTTACGATAAGGTGATTTCTATTTTATTTTGTCTCCCCCATAGGCGAATATCAATATCACTTTGGATCACAGGTGTCGGATATTTCAAAACCTGAATGGAGCCCTAGGTGAGCATCTGGGAAAGGAGATGGAGAAGTGTCTTGCAAGATTTTATTAAATGATTTTATTTGATAATTTTTAAAAATGCTTGCTGTCCTGGGCGCCTTCAGAAGGAAGGACGCGATATAAATGGTAATAATTGAATGGACCCTTTGAAATGAGTGGGCACTACTTACTTAGTTCCATTATTTTCAGTGGGGCTGCTGTAAGTACCGTATTTTTTGCTCTATAAGACTCACTTTTTCCCTCCTAAAAAGTAAGGGGAAATGTGTGTGCGTCTTATGGAGCGAATGCAGGCTGCACAGCTATCCCAGAAGCCAGAACAGCAAGAGGGATTGCTGCTTTCACTGCGCAGCGATCCCTCTTGCTGTTCTGGCTTCTGAGATTCAGAATATTTTTTTTCTTGTTTTCCTCCTCCGAAAACTAGGTGCGTCTTGTGGTCTGGTGCGTCTTATAGAGCGAAAAATACGGTAGTTGGTTTCAACCTCTTGAGTCGTCTTGCAAAGCTGCAGTCAGGCACTGTGGAAGTTTCTTAATCCATATCCTTCTGGCTGCTCTGATCTCTGCATGCCTTGAACAAAAGCAGGCAGTTTGGTTTTGACTGAGCTTTTGATGCAAGTAGCAGCAAAAAAACTTTGCCTAAGGCTATGGCAGGAACCAAAACTAGATCGTAGGGGGTGTAGGTGATTGTTACTCTCTCAAAACATTGTGTTTTATTTTGTTTCTTTTTTTAAAAGAAGTCAACAACCGATACGCAATTAATGACTTATTTCTTCATGTTGTTTTGATGTTTTTGTCATAATCAGCAAGTGAGGAAATAACCATGTCATTAGCGACGCTAAATTTGTAGCATGCAGAAATAATTATGTAAATCATAGAATTGTAGAGTTGGAAGGGACCTCAAGGGACATCTAGTCCTGGAATCACAGCTAAGTTATATTAAATAACAGACGGTGAGAAGGGGTGATGCAGCGCTCGGTGGGAACTGAACCGCAGCAGGACGGGAATGGTGCTGATTGTGATCTCACAACTATAGGCGTATACCGGCACCGTATTTTTTGCTCCATAAGATGCACCTGACCATAAGACGCACCTGGTTTGTAGAGGAGGAAAACAAGAAAAAAAATATTCTGAACGAAACAGTGGATGTATGATTTTTGTGGTTCATGCTGTGGCCACAGACATGTGATCTGATGGTGAATTTGGGGTGACCCAATGCAAAAATCCTGAGGATCCATGCTTTGTAGCCACGTTTTTGCACCATTATGGCCCCACACAACAGTGAGTGCATGATTTTTTTTGGTGCAGGCTGTAGCCATGGACATGCTATATGATCTGATGGTGAATTTGGGGTGACCCAATGCAAATATCCTGAGGACGGATGGGCTTTTACCTCCACCCTCCCAGGCAGCCTCCGCTAGCGTCCCTTATCTCTCTTCTGATCCCAGCGATCAGCTGTTTCCTTTCAACACTCCCTTCCCTCTTGTTTGCCTTAGTGTCTTTTCCTTAGCTGGAGCAGTTTTTTGCTCCTCCTTTTCTTCTAATTTCTCTCATTGCTTTAGTCTTCCTGTTTCCCCACTTTGCAAGTTTGCTGTCTTTACCTCCCCTCTCCCAGGCAGCCTCCTTTATCTCTAGCGTCCCTTTTCTCTCTCCCCGATTGGCAAACGATCAGCGGCTTTGTTTCAACACCCCCTTCCCTCTTTCCAAAAAAAAAAAAAAAGGCATGATCTGCTTTTCGCCCCCGGGCAATTCAACTCTAGGGACCACGCATTCGCTTCATAAGACACACAGACATTTCCCCTTACTTTTAGGGAAGAAAAAAGTGTGTCTTATGGAGCGAAAAATACGGTAATTACTTTGTACAAACAAGCACACAGAGGCAACACCGATCACAGTCATAGTTCATAGCATCATGGACAGGGAACCTGCAGCCCTCCAGATATTGTTAAACCGAGTAGCCGCCAGCTGACTCGAGGGATCTCTTCCTAGGCCTCTTCTATCTATCTGGACCAGCTTTCCCCAATCTGGTGTTGTGGCTCAGTGATAGAGCATCTGCCTTGCATACAGGGGGTCCCAGGTTCAATCCCCAGTATCTCCAGCTGCTTAGATGGCCATCTATCCTGTTTGATCTAGTTGAGATTTCTCCATGGCAGGGGGTTGGGACTAGACAATCCTTGAGGTTCCCTTTGAGCTCCACAATTCTATGAAACTGGAGATCCTCCGCCAGTCGGTATACTGAGCTGAATGGACCAATGGGTCTGACTCAATATAAAGGCAGCTTCCTATTCTCCAGACTTTTTGAACTACAATTCCCATCAGCCCCAGCTGATAAAAAGCATCTTTCTAGGTTCCTATCCATGGGTTGCACCTTTAATTGATTGACTGAAGCTTGACTGAATATGGCAATGCATATACCGTACTTTTCCGTGTATAAGACTAGGTTTTCCCCTTTAAAATCATGCTTAAAAGTGGGGGTCGTCTTATACATGGATAGGGTGGATGTTTGATTGGTTGCTGCTGTGGCTGTCAGTGGCTATTGTGCATGTTATTGGTTGCTGCGTCAATGAGTGTTATTGATTGGCTGCAGTGGCGGCAGTTGAGCGGGTGATTTGCTGCTTCTGCCAGAGAGGGTATAATGGTGCGTGCGAGTGAGCGATTTTCGGCATTCCCCCCTAAAAAAGGCTAAACAACCCTGGGTAATCCCTCAAAAACTACTTTGTGCCATCTCCCCCCATTTTCTTAAATTTGACTCCCCCAAAATAGGGGGCGTCTTATACATGGGTGTGTGTTATACAGTGGTACCTCGGGTTACATACACTTCAGGTTACGCACTCCGATAACCCAGAAATAGTACCTCCGGTTAAGAACTTTGCTCCAGGATAAGAACAGAATTTTTTTAAAAAATAAATAAATTTTTATTAAGATTTTAAAGATTACAGGAAAAAAAGAAATAAAAGTAATAACAATTAAAGAAAAAACAGAAAAAAGCAGTACATTTGTAAAAAAAAAGGACATCATCAAAAACCATAAAACAGGAAAAAAAGATTAAAAAAACCAGTCAAACCTGTAAATCACTTGCTTACATTCACTTATTTCCTTGACCTCCTCACACCTCCCATTTTTGTATTCTAATTCAATTTGTTATTTCAGCAAATCCTTCCAACCTTATTTTTATCTTAATAATTTGTCTTAATATACTATAATTTTACATTCTCTCTTTCACCAACTCATTTTTACTTAATCCTTTATGTCATTTCTACTAAAACCACATAATTTTATTTTCCCAACATCTTTCTAACAATCCTTAATTTTGCAATATTTTTGAAGATAAACTTCGAATTTATTCCAATCTTCTTCCACCAACTCTTCTCCTTGGTCACGGATTCTGCCAGTCATCTCAGCCAGTTCCATGTACTCTATCACCTTCATCTGCCATTCTTCCCGGGTGGGTAAGAACAGAAATTTTGGGGCGGCAGCAGAGGGAGGCCCCATTAGCTTCAGGTGGTGCTTCAGGTTAAGCACAGTTTCAGGTTAAGAACGGACCTCTGGAACGAATTAAGTACGTAACCAAGGTACCACTGTACATGGAAAAACATGGTAGTTCATTGTTTCCTTCTGTTCTCTCCCTCTTTTTTTTAAGATGAGGTGGTCCTGAAGTTTGAGAACGGGCGCGTGAGAGCACGGAACCTCGCATATGACACCCTCGCAGTTGTCATTCATGGCAATGGCCCCACCAAGGTAAAGCCAGTCTGGATGTTCCAGAACCATAGGGACCTAAGCAGAGCCTGGCTGCTGGATCAGGTCAGTGGCCCATCTAGTCTCACAGTGGCTGACCTGTGGGAAACCCTGAAGCAGGATCTGACCACAATCTCCTGTGGTTTCTGGCAATCTGACGGTGAAAGCAGAGCCATCGTGGCTCAGAGCCATCAATAGCCCTGTCCTCCTCCATGAATTTGCCTGATCCTCTTTTCAAGTCATCCAGATGCATGGCCATCACTGCCTCCTGTGGCAGTGAGTTCCACAGTTTAACCCTGCACTGCGGGAAGAAGGATTTCTTTTCATCTGTCCTGAACCTTCGGCTGTGATTTCTAGTGTCACAAGAGAGGGAGAAAAAACTTTTTCTCTCCATGCCATGTATAATTCTGTAAACTTCTCCCATCTCGCCTCTCGCTCGCCTTTTCTCTAAAGTTCCCAAGGAGGGGAGAGCGCTTCTTGAACTCAGGCCCCACTTGCAGATTTCTATTTTGGGAGCACCTGGGCAGCCACTTGGAGAACAAGATGGGCCTTTGGAACAATCCAGTTTCATGTTCTTAGACTAGAAGGAAAGATGTCCTCGCTTGCAGACTTAACAGGGCAAAGCGAGTGTTTCCGTCCCAGCTTTGCCACTAAGGATCCGGGAATCTTTCTCTCTTCTCAAAAGCTGCAGCTGAACTACCTGGGGAACTACATCCCTCGGACCTGGACCTTTGAGACGGGCTGCACGGTTTGCAACGAAAGCTTGAAGAGCCTCGCAGACCTGAAAGTAAGGACCAGCTGGCTTGTTGGGGAGGCTGGGATACCCGTGGGCCCTGTTTCGGACTCCCATCATGCCTTGTTCATCAGCCGTGCTGGCTGGTGGGAGTTGGACAACAACCAGAGAGTCACACCCATTCTCCACCCGCTGAGCTAGACCGTCACTTGCCATTGCTGCGCCTAGCTACCTCTGCTAAAACTCCCACCACCCCCATTCCCAGCCATTGCCCATTCTGGTTGGGGCTGGTGCAAGCTGGAGTCCCAGCAGGGCATTGTAGGCTACAGGTTCTCCTTCCTGGGATGAGGCCATCACTTGCCGTCATTGCCCGCTAGCTATCCCCATTGCGACTCTTGCCTTCTTGTGATGGAAGGATGGGAAAGCTGTGGTCCTCCCAATTTTGCTGGGCAACAATTCCCATCGTCCCTGACCGGTGGCCCTGCTGGCTTGGAGCTGGTGTAGTCCCCATGACACCTGGTTCCTGGTCTGTTGCCTTCATGCTGTGCTGGTGAGTTTCCTAGAAGTACAGTGGTACCTCGGGTTACATACGCTTCAGGTTACATACAGTGGTGCCCTGCAAGACGAATGCCTCACAAGACGAAAAACCCGCTAGACGGAAGGGTTTTCCGTCTTTCGAGGCGCTTCGCAAGACGAATTTCCCTATGGGCTTGCTTCGCAAGACAAAAACGTCTTGCGATTTTTTTCGCTTTTTTCTCCCTTTTTCTAAGCCGCTAATAGCCGCTTAGCCGCTAAGCCGCTAATAGCAGCTAAGCCGCTAATAGCGCTAAGCCGCTAAACCGCTAATAGGGTTGTTCGCAAGACGAAAAAACCGCAAGACGAAGAGACTCGCAGAACAGATTCTTTTTGTCTTGCGAGGCACCACTATATGGTTCAGGTTACAGATTCTGCTAACCCAGAAATAGTACCTCGGGTTAAGAACTTTGCTTCAGGATGAGAACAGAAATCGTGCTCCGGCGGTGCGGCAGCAGCAGGAGGCCCCATTAGCTAAAGTGGTGCTTCAGGTTAAGAACAGTTTCAGGTTAAGAACGGACCTCCGGAACGAATTAAGTACTTAACCCAAGGTACCACTGTACCTAGTTGGCCAATGTTAGAAATAGGATTCTGGAACCTGGGTGGGGAATCTCACCTCCAGGGGCCTCAGGTGGATCACCGGACCTCTCTCTTATTTTTAATTAATTTATTTTGATACTTACAAGCCACACTCTCATAATCAGTATTGCAAAGTGGTATACAGACTAAAAGCACAGTATTACAATCAGAACCATCTGGCTGTACCCCATCTTTCCAGGCCACACACCCCTCCTCTCCTTCACACCCCCATTGAGTTACAGTAGTGCCTCACAAGACGAAATTAATCCGTTCCGTGAGTCTCTTCGTATAGCGGTTTTTTCGTCTTGCGAAGCAAGCCCATTGACAGCTTAGCGGTTTAGCGGCTTTTAGCGGCTTATCAGCTTAGCGGATCAGCTGATAAGCAGCTTAGCTGCTTAGAAAAAGGGGGGGAAAGGGGAAAAAACACGCAGGAACTCGCAAGACATTTTCGTCTTGCGAAGCAAGCCCATAGGGAAATTCATTTTGCGAAGCGCCTCCAAAACGGAAAACCCTTTCGTCTAGCGGGTTTTCCGTCTTGCGAGGCGTTCGTCTTGCGGGGCACCACTGTATTTTGCTTCGCTTGAAATGCATCCTTTCCTACTTTAAAGGTAAAGGGACCCCTGACCATTAGGTCCAGTCGTGGCCGACTCTGGGGTTGCGGCGCTCATCTCACTTTATTGGCCAAGGGAGCCGGCGTACAGCTTCCGGGTCTTGTGGCCAGCATGACTAAGCTTCTGGCGAACCAGAGCAGCACACGGAAGTGCCGTTTACCTTCCTTCCAGAGTGGTACCTATTTATCTACTTGCACTTTGACGTGCTTTTGAACTGCTAGGTTGGCAGGAGCAGGGACCGAGCAGTGGGAGCTCACCCCATCGCGGGGATTCGAACCTCCGACCTTCTGATCGGCAAGCCCTAGGCTCTGTGGTTTAACCCACAGCGCCACCCACATCCCATTTCCTACTTTAAGTGACTTAAAATGCAGCAAGGTTGCTTTACCCCGTGCTTTTCTTCCTTTTCCCCCCATAAGATTTTATTGAAGCTCTTTCATAATACAAGAAGAGAAAGAAAACTAGCTTTGCTGTCCAGCTGCTATTTGGATCAAACTGGATGGCTCAGTTGGTAGAGCATGAGGCTCTTCATCTCAGGGCTGTGGGTTTGAGCCCCACATTGGGTTAAAAAAAATCCTGCATTGTGGGTGGTTGGTGGCCCTCGTGATCCCTTCCAAATCTACAGTTCTGTGATTCCATGATTCAGAGAAAAGAAAATGCAGGGTCCGCTCTCAAAGGGAGTTCTCACACAGAAAGAGATGGACCCTCCCAGCTCTCACCTGGGAACTTTCTTTTCTTCCCCCACCCTCTCACCCTGGGACATCTTCCCTTCCCTGCCTGCCTCCTACTTAGGGTCCTTCACAAGCCATCCATCACCTTCATGTGTGTGTAATCTTTGGACCCCAATAATGGCCCAGAGCAGAGAACATGCATCCTCGAACCCTGATCTTGCTTGTCTGGATGGAGGACAGAGCGGCTTGTGTGTAGAAACTAACCTACTGTAGAAAGGTGAAATTCACACTCGTCGCTCCGTCCACTTTTGCCTCTGGCCCTGCCCACCGCTGGTATCTGGCCCCCAAAATGTTGCCCAGAAGAGAATGTGGATCTCAGACTGAAAGAGGCTCCCTATTGCTGAAGCTGGCCTTTGACCTGATCCAGCATATGTTGACATTCTTATCTGAAAACATAGATTGCCCATCACGGCTGGCTGTCTTGGTCTGTCTCGTCCTATTTATGTATTCTTGTCTTTTCTTCCCTCATACCTGAACGCAGGAGGATGTGCTGCCTGTGGTCCTGATTGGCATCTTTGTCGAGCAGCCCACCCCGTTCCTCACCCCGTTCTTCCAGCGCCTGCGGAAGCTGCACTACCCCAAGAAACGGATCCAGCTTTTCATCCACAATCGGGTGAGCGCCTTCATCCCATCCTTAGGGAGGCCGTTCGCCTCCCAGAAGCCTTTGCTCCTTTAAGCTCTCAGCCAGTGAGCGTGGCTGTTTTGACCAGACCAGCCACAGCTCTGGTATAAGGCGTTCTGCTTTGTGTTCTTGTGTCCAGGAGGAGCATCACCTTGACCAGGTAGAGGCGTTTGTGAACGAACACGGGCAAGAATACCGCTCTGTCAAAGTGGTTGGACCAGATGACCATGTGGAGAATGCTGATGGCCGGAACATGGGCATGTAAGCCTATTATTATTATTATTATTAAGCTCAAGGTGGCACACATTGTTCTCCTGGCCCCCTCGTTCTGTCCCCACAACAACCCTGTGAGGTAGGCGAGGCTGAGAATGGTCACCCAGTAAGCTTCATGTCCGAGTAGGGATTTGAAACTGGGCCTCCCAGGTCCTAGCCCAATACTCTTAATAATTATACCACACTATCTCTCCTGGTAGGGACGTGGGTGGCGCTGTGGGTTAAACCACAGAGCCTAGGACTTGCCGATTAGAAGGTCGGTGGTGTTGGAAGCTCTGCTCAGGCCAAGCTGATAAAGCTCATTTTCTTCCCCCAAGTCTTCAGAATCGCCTCCCGACGTGTTTAATGACCTGAGCCTTTGATAAGGCCTCAGGCACATTCTTCATCCAGCAGAGTTCCCAGCACAGGGAATAGACGAGAGGTTTGGGCTACATTGTTATGCTTCATTTCTTACTACGCAGGCAGCTCAGAAATATACATCCTCTCTCTATGAAAGCAGAGAGCAACCGAACAAAGGAACAAAGGAAACAGGAAACCCGTAACGTCACATCCGTCTCTAGTCTCCCGTGAGACTTCCAATAGCCTGGACTGTCTCTGGAATGTAAACAGAGTCTTGTGACTCCCAGCAGCTGCTCAATGGCAAAACAGAAATTAACATCTGGTTCAAATCCCTGTGACGGGGTGAGCTCCCGTTACTCAGTCCCAGCTCCTGCCAACCTAGCAGTTCGAAAGCATGTCAAAGTGCAAGTAGATAAATAGGTACCGCTCAAGCGGGAAGGTAAACGGCATTTCTGTGCGCTGCTCTGGTTGGCCAGAAGTGGCTTAGTCATGCTGGCCACATGACCCGAAGCTGTACGCCTGCTCCCTCGGCCAGTAAAGCGAGATGAGCACTGCAACCCCAGAGTCGGCCACAACTGGACCTAATGGTCAGGGGTCCCTTTACCTTTTTATCTCTCCTGATGCTGTAACACTTCTGACCTTTTGTTTGCTGTTGAGAGATGGCCAAGGTATAGGCAGTGACTCTTGATAGTATCTGCCCTTTAAAACCTCTTATAGTTTATTTTTTATTTATTTATTAATTTTTTAGAAAAAATTTCTTTTACAGATTTAAATGACACATTCATATCCACTATAATACCAAATTCTTTTGGACTTCCCCCCGCTCCCTCCACAATCCTCATAATTTTAAATTTATTTCACATTTCCTTTATGATTGTATTGCCAGTTGATTAATCTTTACAGCTCTTATCCCTCTCACAATACCCTTTCTCATCACAAAGCCTCTTTAAATCCAACTAGCGTTGTCTGTTCATCACAAATATTTTCCAGATAGGTCGTAAACTTTCTCCAGTCCTGTGTGAACTTGTGATCTTTCTGATATCTAATTTTTCCTGTCAGTTTGTCTAGTTCAGCAAAATCCATCAATTTCCGTCTCCATTCTTCCAATGTTGGTAATTCTTCTTGTTTCCATTTTTGAGCCATTAAAATTCTTGCCGCAGTCACCGCATATTGAAAAAGTTTATAATCGATTCTATTAATTTCTCTTCCTGTAATTCCTAACAGGAAGGCTTCTGGTTTCTTCACAAACGTGTATTTAAACATCCTTTTCAACTCATTATATATCATTTCCCAGAAGCCTTTTACTTTCTTACACTCCCACCACATATGATAGAATGTGCCTTCCCTTTCCTTACATTTCCAACATGTTACATGTCTTATACATTTTTGCTAATTTTACGGGAGTGATATACCATCTATATACCATTTTCATAATATTTTCCTTTATCATCATGCATGCAGTGAATTTCATATTTTCCTTCCATACCTTCTCCCAATCTGCTAACTGTATATTATAACCAAAATCCCTGGCCCAGTGTATCATAACTGATTTAACTTCTTCGTCCTTTGTTTGCCATTCCAGTAGCATTTTATACATTTTTGACAATACCTTATAATCATTATTTATTATTTCTTTCTGAAATCTAGACTCTCCTTCAATATATTTCCTCTCTTTACAATCCTTCTTAAACATTTCATTTGTTTGGAAGTAGTGCAACCAGCCCTTTAAAACCTCTTGAGCCAGCCACGGACCGACTGGCTGACTGACTGATCTGCCTCCTTATTGCCTCTTTAGGGACCTGTGCAGGCAAGACCCAGTCTGTGAATATTACTTCAGCCTGGATGCCGAAGTGGTGCTGAAGAACCCTGATGCCCTGCGGATCTTGATCGAACAGAACAAGTGAGTCGCTTAGCTCAGCTTCCTGTTCTGTGGGTGCCTTAGGCAAGTTCAGGGAGAAGGCGTGGTCCTTCCGCGTTCCACATCTGGATGCAGCTGCCAAATTGAAACAAACCTCTCTTGATGGAACAGAGCCTGTCTCTGTTTGGATTGGATTGTTAATTTTAGACGTGATTCCTGCATTGTAGGAGTTGGACTTGAGGTCCTAGCTATACAGTTCTATTATTCAAGGTGTCTCCCCCTCCACTCTACCATTTTGTGTGAGTTTGGGGGTGGGGGAAAGAGATACGGACTCCAGTTTCTCGAGCAACTCTGCTTTCGTATTTCAAATCTTTAAAAGATGCAAGTTTCTAGCCCCTATGGAAGAGGAAATGTGCTTGAAACTGCTTGACTGGCTATCAAAACCCAGAGGAGTTTCTGGGTAAGGTTTTCCAGTGTTGGAAGTTCATTGTCCTGCATAATTCCTTTCGCTTTGTAAATGCCACAATCTTGGAGAAGTTATGCAAATGTACTTGGCTTAATTTTATGCAGGTTCTGAAGTTAATCTTTGGCCAAATACCGTATTTTTCGCCCCATAGGACGCACTGGCCCATAGGACGCACCTAGGTTTTTTGGGGGGAAATAAAGAAAGCCTGCATTCGCCCCATAGGACGCACACACATTTCCCCTTCATTTTTGGAGGGGAAAAGGTGCGTCCTATAGGGCGAAAAATATAGTAGACCTGGGAATATCTTGCCTTTCATCCCACTGCTTCCCACCTCTGTACAAGCAGAAGTACTTCCCCAAGTTTGGGGTTCATATGCACACTAATATCCAATTCTTTTCTGTGCCTTCCTTAACCCCCACCTCCCAGATTTGTGATTGCCCCACTTGTGAGCCGTCTTGGGAAGCTGTGGTCAAATTTCTGGGGGGCCCTGAGTGCCGACGGTTACTACGCCCGCTCAGAGGACTATGTGGATATCGTCCAGGGGCGCCGGATGTGAGTATTATGAAGGATTTCAACAAAGCTTTGGCTGCTTCTCCATGTCACACTAAACCATAGTTTAGCACAAAGTGTTGTAGAGAAAACAGGGGGTTTGGCTTTTGCTGCCCAACTCCCCAAGGGACTGAGTCCCCTAAGTCCATGATCAGTCAGAGATGAATGGATGGAGGCAAGATCCACAGAAAGCAAGACAGATCTTTATTTTTCTGTTACAGCAGAGTTCCCTCCCCTCATTGCAAGGAGGTAGGAGAGACCCAGAGCAATGGTGTGCAAGCCCCTATAAAGACCTTAGAAATTGCCCACCCTATAGCCCAAGACCACCCCCCAAAACATCATACATACATCACAGAGGAAGATGGTCTCCAGCAGAAATTTGAGAGTGTTGCTTCTCTCCTGTCTGCCAGGATATCTGAGAATGCCTTACTTGATTGCATTTTCTGGGTAGCCTGGCCATTTCTTGGAGATGGTAAATACCGTAGTTCCTGAATCTCTTACGCATATTGAGTTTGCTCAGCTTAACAGATACTTGCCAGACTGTATTTGCAGGGAGGTGTAAGCCCCTACAGTCCAAAGCCAGCAGGAATTTTTTTCCCATTTCCTTCCTCCTTGCAGAGAAATATTTGAGATCAATTTGAGAGAGTCAAAATGGCTTCAGGATTGCTCTCCTGTTCTATTTCAGACACATGGTTTATATACAGTGGTACCTCGCAAGACGAAATTAATTCGTTCTGTGAGTTTTTTCGTCTTGCGAAGCATGGATTTTGGAAAAGCTTCAAAAATCACCAAAGTCTTCAAAAACCTCAAAAAAGGCTACCACACCGCGTGCTATGAGTTGCTCCTCGAAGTCAAGTCGCAACTGCACCCCCTGAATGCACGGTTTTAAGAAAAAGGAAACAAACTTGCAAGACAAAGGAAACAAACTTGCAAGACATTTTCGTCTTGCAAAGCAACTCAAAAAACGAAAAACTCTTTCGTCTTGCGAGTTTTTCGTCTTACGAGGCATTCATCTTGTGAGGTACCACTGTACTTATGTATGTGTTTGCTTTGTACAATTATGAACATTTATTCTATATTTGAGACCTTAGAATTCTTATAACAATAGTCCATCAGTAGGATCGAGCTATAGACTCACAACCTTTTCTCTCCGGAGCTTCTGCCTCCGGTTTTGCTTAATCACAGTTTGTCGTGTCATCTGGACCAAGCAAACCATGGTTAGCATGAACTTGAACCGTGACTAGTTTCAAACAAGCCAACATCATGGATTGAGTGATTCCCTATGAAGAAAGATTGCAACGTTTTGGATTTTATAGTTTAGAGAAAAGGCGAGTGAGAGGTGACATGACAGAGGGGTTTAAAATTTTGCACAGCATGGAGTAAGCGGATAGGGAAAAGTTTCCCTCCCTCTCTCAGAACATGAGAACTTGTGGAAATCCAAGGAAGCTGAATGTTGTAAGATTCAGGGTGGATAAAAGAAAATGCTTTTTCATGCAGCACATCATTAAACTATGGAACATGCTCACATAATGACCACTAGCTTTAAAAGAAGACAAATTCATGGAGAAGAGGACTATTGAGGGCTACCAGCCAGGATGGCTGTTTTCTGCCTCCGGAGTTGGAAGCAGCAATGCTGCCTCTTTGGCTGATTTTTGAATGCGTTTTTTAATTGATGGACCAATTTTAAAAATTAGAATATACCGTATTTTTCCCGTGTATAAGATGCCCCCATATATAAGATGACCCCAATTTTTTTAAACCCAAAATTAAGAAATTAAGTTGTTTAGCTTTTAGGGGGGGGGTGAGGGAGGTCACTTCTGCCAATTGCTCACCCGCCTGCCTGACACTACTGATCGCTTGCCACAGCCACTGCCAATCGCACACCTCGCTGCAGCTGCCAATTGTCTGCCCACTCATCACCACCACCCGCCCACTTGCCGCAGCCACCAATCACCTGCCCACCTCGCCACAGTCACCAATCACCTGCCCAATTGCCATAGCCACAGCCAATAGTCAGCAGGCCTTCCCACAGCCACCAATCACCAGCCCAATTGTCGCTGCCAATCTCCAGCTTGCTACTGCCATTAATTGCACGTCCCCCCTCTGCATTCACTATTAGCAACACCCAATTTTTGCCTTTTTTTAAAAGCAAAAGTCATCGTCCTATACACGAAAAAATATGGTAGCTGATGAAACTAAAAATAATAATGATGGCAGCCTTAATAGCTGTATATGGTAAAAGGCCTTGTGGTGGTTAATGCCCCTTCATGCCTAATTCTCTCTCCCCCTTTTTCAGTGGCCTCTGGAACGTCCCATACATCTCTAGCGTCTACCTGATAAAAGGCAGCATCCTGAGATCGCAGCTCACTCAGACCGACTTTTTCCACAGTGGCAAGCTGGATGCAGACATGGCTTTCTGCCACAACATCCGGGAACAGGTCAGTGTGGCAAGAACAGAAGCGTCATGGTGCAGGGTTGGGGTGTGTGTGCGAACTGCTGTTGTTATCTCTGCAGCAGGGTACTTGCCTTCCGCATCCTAGAGCCACCGAATCAGCTTGAAAGAGGAGCTTTTTGAGCCTCTGAGAGGGAATCTCCTCGTCCTTTGGTGCTGATTGGAGCTAGAGGGAAAGGAAGGAAGTGAGGATCAGCTCACTGGCGAGAGCCAGTGTGGTGTAGTGGTTAAGAGCGGTAGTCTCGTAATCTGTGGAACCGGGTTCATGTCTCCACTCCTCCACATGCAGCTGCTGGGTGACCTTGGGCCAGTCACACTTCTTTGAAGTCTCTCAGCCTCACTCACCTCACAGAGTGTTTGTTGTGGGGGAGGAAGGGAAAGGAGAATGTTAGCCACTTTGAGACTCCTGAAGGGGAGTGAAAGGCGGGATATCAAATCCAAACTCTTCTTCTTCTTCTTCCTGGGGTCACTCTGGAGAAGAGCAGCAACGAGTTGGAGCTGTCCTGTATGCTTCTGTTTCAAGAGAAAAGTGTGCAAGTTCTGCAAATGGAACTTTGCAGAAAAAGCAATGTTTGTTGTTGTTTAGTCGTTTAATCATGTCCTACTCTTTGTGACGCCATGGGCCAGAGCACGCCAGGCACTCCTGTCTTCCACTGCCTCCTGCAGTTTCGCCAAACTCATGCTGATAGCTTCGAGAACACTGTCCAACCATCTCGTCCTCTGTCATCCCCTTCTCCTTGTGCCCTCCATCTTTCCCAGCATCAGGGTCTTTTCCAGGGAGTCTTCTCTTCTCATGAAGTGGCCAAAGTCTTGGAGCCTCAACTTCAGGATCTGTCCTTCCAGTGAGCACTCAGGGCTGATTTCCTTCAGAATGGAAAAACTACTGGGAAAACCATAGCTTTAACTATTCGGACCTTTGTTGGCAACTTAAGTCTCTCCAAAAGAAGATATTGGAGCACTTATAATTTACCCCTGCATTGGAGGGGTAACTAGATGACTCTTGGGGTCCCTTCCAAATCTGCAATGCTAAGGTTCTGTGTACATGCAAAGAAAATAGTAGATCTAGCTGACAGGCAATACACTGAGATCTGCACTGATTGTTCCAATGCTTCCCTAATTATTGGATATTCTTAAGGTAAAGGGACCCCTGACCATTAGGTCCAGTCGTGGCTGACTCTGGGGTTGTGGCGCTCATCTCGCTTTATTGGCCAAGGGAGCCGGCGTACAGCTTCCGGGTCATGTGGCCAGCATGACTAAGCCGCTTCTGGCGAACCAGAGCAGCACACGGAAACGCCGTTTACCTTCCCGCCGAAGCGGTACCTATTTATCTACTTGCACTTTGACGTGCTTTTGAACTGCTAGGTTGACAGGAGCAGGGACCGAGCAACGGGAGCTCATCCCGTCGTGGGGATTCGAACCGCTGACCTTCTGATCGGCAAGTCCTAGGCTCTGTGGTTTAACCCACAGCGCCACCCCCGTCCCTTGGATATTCTTAGAAGGTTGCATAATCTTAGAAGGGGGCATAGCTGTGGCTATCATGAAGCAACCCTGCACTTCAGAATTTGCCACTACACTCCTGGGCAAGCAGCTGTGTTGTTCTGGAATAGTGGGGAGGAAAACCACAGACTAGGCCAGCTTGGAAATGAAACCACAGGGTGGATTGGCTTCACAGGGTAAAGGTAAAGGTACCCCTGCCCGTACGGGCCAGTCGTGTCCGACTCTAGGGTTGTGCGCCCATCTCACTTAAGAGGCCGGGGGCCAGCGCTGTCCGGAGACACTTCCGGGTCACGTGGCCAGCGTGACGAAGCTGCTCTGGCGAGCCAGCTCCAGCGCAGCACACGGAAACGCCGTTTACCTTCCCGCTATAAAGCGGTACCTATTTATCTACTTGCACTTAAGGGTGCTTTCGAACTGCTAGGTGGGCAGGAGCTGGGACCGAACGATGGGAGCTCACCCCGCCGCGGGGATTCGAACCGCCGACCATGCGATCGGTTTTACCCACAGCGCCACCCGCGTCCCAGCTTCACGGGTTACCAGTTTTCAATTGTGAGCAACGGTTCTCCTCATTTGCAGGGGATCTTCCTCTTTGTGACGAATCAACAACAGTTTGGCCATATCCTCTCGCTGGAGACTTATCAGACAAGCCACCTTCACAACGATCTCTGGCAGATCTTCAGCAACCCGGAGGTGAGGTGTCTCTTGCAGAATAACCCAGCGAGCAGTACCTTTCGCAAAACTTAGGAGCTAGCGGGATTTCTCTAGGAACCAGTTTGAAGGGAGAAATGTGTAAGCAGAGCAAGAGGAGAGGTCCTGTGCTCGTTCTGCTGCTGTGTGTTCAGCAGTGATGTGGGTTTTCCGGACGGTTTTAAATAGTGCCGGTGGGTGTTTGAATAATCCCAGCTGCAGGGATGGGAATCACAAGTGGGGAGAGTGCTTCTGCGCTCAGGTCTTGCTGGTGAGCTTACGATTGATGTATCTGGTTGGCCACTGAGAACAGGAAGCTGGACTAGATGGGCCATTGGCCTGATCCTGCAGCCAGCCTCTCCTTATGTTCTTAAGTGACTGGACGCTTCCAATTTTAATTCAGCTGCAAACATTTGGGAGACATGGGGCATGCGATTTCCCCAGGGCCACCCGTTATGTTTAGGACAGAGCTTAATTTTGAACCCCAGCCCGAGCTTTTAAAATTAGGGTGGATCTTTCTCAGACATGAGCCCCTGGGTAAGATAAAGGTAAAGGGACCCCTGACCATTAGGTCCAGTCGTGGCCGACTCTGGGGTTGCGGTGCTCATCTCGCTTTATTGGCTGAGGGAGCCGGCGTACAGCTTCCGGGTCATGTGGCCAGCATGACTAAGCCGCTTCTGGTGAACCAGAGCAGCACACGGAAATGCTGTTTACCTTCCCGCCAGAGCGGTATCTATTTATCTACTTGCACTGGTGTGCTTTCAAACTGCTAGGTTGACAGGAGCAGGGACCGAGCAACGGGAGCTCACCCCGTTGCGGGGATTCGAACCGCCGACCTTCTGATCGGCAAGTCCTAGGCTCTGTGGTTTAACCCACAGTGCCACCCTGACATTCATAAGCCATACATTCAAACATAGACAGAAGGACATGATAACTTCAATCCATTGGGTAATACATGGCGGGCACTTGACTTTCCAGCCTTAAGTCTCGGCTGCGGCTCCAATCTGGTGGAACGCTCTGTCACAAGAGACTAGGGCCCTGTGGGACCTGACATCTTTCCGCAGGGCCTGCAAGACAGAGTTGTTCCACCAGGCCTTTGGTCAGGGCGCAGCCTGACTCCCTCCTCTGGCAACCTGCACAGAATTTTGCTTAATCGGTTGCCATTAATTTGATTTTAATTAACTTTTATAATGAAATATTTTTAGAATGTGTGATTATTTGATTGTTTGATTATTTGATTATTGTTAGCCGCCCTGAGCCCGGCTTCGGCTGGGGAGGGCGGGATATAAATAAAATTTATTATTATTATTATTATTAATAGCCACCGTAATGGCTTACACAAAACCATTTCTCCTGTCCACCTGTTAGTCCCCACACCACAAGGATATGATTTAAGAAGATGTCACCTTCCTCACCCAACCAGCCGCCCGATGTTCATTTGTTCTTATTTTCTCCTGACACAGGACTGGAAGGAGAAATACATTCACGAAAACTACACCGCAGCCTTGAAAGGGAAACTGGTAGAAACGGTAAATAGCCCTTGACTCTTTTGAAATGGGACTGCTGACTTGGGGTGCAGAGGACCAAAAGAGCAGCATAGGCAAACTGAAGGAGGCGCCTGCTCCCAGGGCCCCACGTTTGGTGTGCTTGGCCTTTTCGGTGGTGGCTTCCCTGGAGACATTCATTTGGCTTTGTAGCTGGAGGCACTAATGCTTCTGAATGGCAGTTGCTGGGAACCACAGGAGGAGAGAGGGGTCTTGGGTTCAGATCCTGCTTGTGGGCTTCCTTCCTTCTAGGGCACCTGGTTGGCTGTTGTTCTGATCCAGCAGGCCCTTCTAATGTTCTATGTTTTGCTTTTATCCGGTTCTAATATGTGGTTATTTTTATTTTATTTTTAAATCCTGTTTAGCACCACTTTGTGTGTTTGTGTTTATGGGAATTTATTTTATATTGCTTGCCTCTCAATAGCATATTTCTTATCTTTGTAAGCCGCCTTGTGGATTTTTTAAAAGGTGGGTTATAAATCCTTTAATGTAAGTATTTTAATTCACAGTATTTTATTTCGCGATCTATTTCTGAGACGTTTTGTTGCCTGCCATTTATTGGTTTATTTACAAAGTTTAAAAGAAAACGCTTTTCAACAAGGCATTCCTAATCCGATACGCAGCATACGATTAAGAGAAGATAATCAAAACAATGTATGAAAATAGAAATCAATATGTCTTTTAAAAAGAGAGAGAGAGTTACCACACTTCCTCTCCTACTGCTTTCCCCCAGGGAAAACCACTCTTTAGTGCTCAGTTGGAACAAACAGCAATTCAGGTTTCCCCCGGATTGCCTTTTGTTCCAATCGATCGCGAAAGAGCAGGTTTTGCCTTGGAAAGCAACAGGGCAAGGGGATTCATGCTTTCTAGGCACGGCACAAGCTGAAGTGTGGATGAGCCAAAATGATGGAAGAAATTTATCTTAGTCAGCCAATTGATGAGTGACAGAAAAGGAGATGAATGGAACTCCCCGAGGAAAAGCACCCCAGAGGGCAATCACATAGTAGCAGTGCCTCTTCTGTGATTGCCCTGGAGCTTTGGAACTCATCTTCCTCTGCCCTCATTTGCTCTGCCCAGCACTGATTGGCTAGTGACTGTGACATACACAACAAAAAAGCAACGTTTGCAATAGAGATTCATTATAGGTTCTCAAACCTTTGTGGGGGGTCAGGAGTGGGGTGGGTTGTTTTCATACAGGAGGTGATGTTTCCTGAAATGTCCAGAACCCTGACTGTTTTGGTCTTTATTTCCGTTTTGCTCGTTTCCTTTGCCCTTCCTGTCATACTCCCTAAGCTCTTACGGTTCTTCTGTCTTGCTAGCCCTGCCCGGATGTTTACTGGTTTCCAATATTTACCGAAGCAGCTTGTGATGAACTCGTAGAAGAGATGGAGAATTTTGGCCAGTGGTCCAAGGGAGGCAACACGGTAAGGCAGCCCTTGGTGGTAAAGCTACCAAATTCATTAACAGATACACTTTAAAAGAAGGATTCTAATAATTGTTTGAATCTGAGCTCTGCTTGTTTGTATCTCTGGGTTAAAATTATTAATAATAATAATAATAATAATAATAATAATAATAATAATAATAATAATTTTATTTATATCCCGCCCTCCCCAGCCGAAGCTGGGCTCAGAGCGGCTAACAACAATAAAATAATTGAACGAAGACCTGAGAGACTGAGGTTCGAATCCCCACTCAGCTATGAAGCTCACCGGATAGAAGTTTATACAGTGGACCCTCCGGATACGAATTAAATTCATTCCAGGGGTCTGTCCGCAACCCGAAAATTCCATAGGCAGAGGCACCATTTCTGCACATGCGCACGGCGCGATTGAGCGCTTCTGCGCATGCAGCGAAACCCAGAAGTATATGCTTCCGGGTTTGCTGTGTTCGTAACCTGGAAGTTACGTATTCAGAGCGGTACGTAACTAGAGGTTCCGCTGTAAAATGATGCACGGTTTGGAGATAGCGGATATGAAAAAGATTTTCTCTCTCTCATTACACTAGAGCTCGTGGGCATCCAATAATGTTGGAAGATTCAGGACAGGTCATACAGTACATAGCTCATTTGCTAAGTCCTCTTTCCAAGCCATCTAGGCTGCTGGCCATTCCTGCCTCCTGTGGGAGCCAGTTCTATGCAAACTTCTGTGCTATGCAGAACTCTTCATCACTAAGCAAAACGTGGTTGTTGTTTTTTTAAAAAAAAGAAGCCTGAAAAGGGACTACCACCTAAAGCAATTAAGAATCTTTGCTTTAAAAAGAAAGCCTATATCTTGCCTCTCTTTTGGTTCTGCTTAGATAAAGTATTCTGTGTGAACTGTATTTGTTCCATTTCTGTATCAGTTGGTTGAATAAGATTATTATATATTGAATTTACCATATTTTTCCATGTATAAGACTAGGTTCCCCCCCCCCCAAAAAAAGTCAAAAATCAGTGGGCGTCTTATACACAGATAGTGCCAAGGGTAGACTGGCGATTGGTTGTTGCCCCCAAAATAGGGGGAGTCTTATACAGGGTATATACCACCCTATACCCGGAGGTCTCAGGGCGGTTCACAGAATAAGAAGCATTCATATGGGAGGCCCTTTTGATTTTGGTAGTAATTCAATTTCATACTCTAGCCTGCATCAGTTGGGTAATGCAAATCAGCATTGAAAAGTAACTTGAAATACCAAGTGACAAAAATACTAGGATAAGCAGTGTAATAATTTCGTTGAAGCAACAGTTCTGATCAAATGTTGAACTGTGTGGGACCACAAAGGTATGAGCACAAATCATTTAGACAAGGGTGTGGTTCTATTATTATTTTTAAAAATAACCTTTCAAAAGCACTTAATTATACAGGGCTTGTGCAATGCAAGCCACTCCACATTTTTCAGGAGCACGGATGTGAATATTCTGCCTCATATATTTTAGGGATTAGAGACAATATATATTCCTTCAATAGGGACGCAGGTGGCGCTGTGGGTTAAAGCCTCAGCGCCTAGGGCTTGCCGATCGAAAGGTCGGCGGTTCGAATCCCTGCGGCGGGGTGCGCTCCCGCTGCTCGGTCCCAGCGCCTGCCAACCTAGCAGTTCGAAAGCACCTCCGGGTGCAAGTAGATAAATAGGGACCGCTTACCAGCGGGAAGGTAAACGGCGTTTCCGTGTGCGGCTCTGGCTCGCCAGAGCAGCGATGTCACGCTGGCCACGTGACCCGGAAGTGTCTCCGGACAGCGCTGGCCCCTGGCCTCTTAAGTGAGATGGGCGCACAACCCCAGAGTCTGTCAAGACTGGCCCGTACGGGCAGGGGTACCTTTACCTTTACCTATATTCCTTCAGCCGTTCTGCAGCTGTATGACGAAGGATCAAATAAGGGTTCTTTAGTCCCCCGAGAAGACAGTATCCTTTGCAGACTCCTGAGGTCTGGCTTTCCTTGTACACACAGAAAGGAATAAGCTTCTAGATAGCATCATTCTGAAGCAAACCCTCAAAACCCATTGGCTCCTAATGGGGATGGTGAGTTCCCCGTACCCAAACTGTGGAACTCACTTCCGCAGGAGGAAGCGATGGGTACCAGCTTGGCTGGCTTTAAAAAAAGGGTTTAGACCAGTTTGTGGAGGAGGTCTACTAGGCAAGATGGCTATGATCTCTCTCCAGTCAGAGGCAGGAATCCTCCTGAATACCATCAGCTGGAAGCCACAGGAGGGGAGTGTGCTATTGCCTTTAGTCCTGCTTGCAGTCTTCTCACAAGGGGCATCTGGTTGGCCACTGTGAGAAGAGGGTGCTGGACTGGACGGGCCACTGGCCTCATCCAGCAGGCTAAGCTTACGTTCTTGGTGTATTTTAAGGTTACCAGAAGTCCCAGTTCCCCGGATTTACAATTATTTTTTTTAAAATATATGTTGTTGTTGTTGTTTAGTCGTTTAGTCATGTCCGACTCTTCGTGACCCCATGGACCAGAGCACGCAAGGCACTCCTGTCTTCCACTGCCTCCTGCAGTTTGGTCAGACTCATATTCGTAGCTTCGAGAGCACTGTCCAACCATCTCGTCCTCTGTCGTCCCCTTCTCCTTGTGCCCTCCATCTTTCCCAACATCAGGGTCTTTTCCAGGGAGTCTTCTCTTCTCATGAGGTGGCCAAACTCTTGGAGCCTCAGCTTCAGGATCTGTCCTTCCAGTGAGCACTCAGGGCTGATTTCCTTCAGAATGGAGAGGTTTGATCTTCTTGCAGTCCATGGGACTCTCAAGAGTCTCCTCCAGCACCATAATTCAAAAGCATCAATTCTTTGGCGATCAGCCTTCTTGATGGTCCAGCTCTCACTTCCATACATCACTACTGGGAAAACCATGGCTTTAACTATACGGACCTTTGTTGGCAAGGTGATGTCTCTGCTTTTTAAGACGTTGTCTAGGTTTCTCCCAAGGAACAGGCGTCTTTTAATTTCGTGACTGCTGTCACCATCTGCAGTGATCATGGAGCCCAAGAAAGTAAAATCTCTCACTGCCTCCATTTCTTCCCCTTCTATTTGCCAGGAGGTGATGGGACCAGTAGCCATGATCTTCGTTTTTTTGATGTTGAGCTTCAGACCATATTTTGCGCTCTCCTCTTTCACCCTCATTAAAAGGTTCTTTAATTCCTCCTCACTTTCTGCCATCAAGGTTGTGTCATCTGCATATCTGAGGTTGTTGATATTTCTTCCGGCAATTTTAATTCCGGCTTGGGATTCATCCAGCCCAGCCTTTCGCACGATGAATTCTGCATATAAGTTAAATAAGCAGGGAGACAATATGCAGCCTTGCCGTACTCCTTTCCCAATTTTGAACCAATCAGTTGTTCCATATCCAGTTCTAACTGTAGCTTCTTGTCCCACATAGAGATTTCTCAGGAGACAGATGAGGTGATCAGGCACTCCCATTTCTTTAAGAACTTGCCATAGTTTGCTGTGGTCGACACAGTCAAAGGCTTTTGCATATATATACAAAGGCTTTTTAATATATAATTTTAATTAATTTCAACATACCAATTATTATACATTCCACAGAACTTCACATCTTATACAATCTTTTGGACTTCCATCAGCACCTCTGATGATCCACCATTTTTATCATTTCTTCTGCATTTCTTAAATTCCTATTGCCGTTAATTATCTTAACTCACAATCCACCTCTTTAACCATTTTTGCAATAGTTCCAATAATTTACCTCACAAAACTTCTTGCAAACCTACATATGTAATCTGGTCATCACAATTACTTTTCAAATAGTCCGTAAATTTACACCTGGTCCTGCAGGTTTTGAATTCTTCCGGTTAGTCTATCCAATTCTGCATAGTCCCATCAATTTCATCCTCCATTCTTCTTTTGTAGGTAATTCTTCTTGCTTCCATTTTTGTGCCAATAATATTCCTGCTGCCGTCATTGCATATAAAAACAACTTACAATCCTTTCTGTTTATATCATCTCCTACAATGCCAAGTAAAAATGCTTCTGGCTTCTTAATAAATGTATATTTCAACATTTTTTTTCATCTCATTATATATCATCTCCCAGACGTATTTCACCTTTTTGCATTCCCACCACATATGATAAAATGTTCCCTCTTTTTCTTTGCATTTCCAACCTCGGATTTACAAATCAGTCCCCTGAGAAAATCCTATAATTCCTATTGAAGTTGAAAAGTCTCCCTGGGTTCATTGGGAAAAAATCTGGTAACCTTAGTGTATTTGGGCCAGTCGCCACCTGTTAGCCTCCCACTGTTGCTGCGATCAAATGGAGAGGAGGGGTCTTGTGTGCACCTCTGTTGCTCATCAGAAGGGAGGTGGGATAGAAATACAATAATAAAACTCAAATGCATCTGGGTATTGGGGGTCTCCCAACGAGCCATCGCTATTTGCACGCTTAACCAGTGTGGTATACAGTGGTACCTCGGGTTACATACGCTTCAGGTTACATACGCTAACCTAGAAATATTACCTCGGGTTAAGAAATTTGCTTCAGGATGAGAACAGAAATCGTGCTCTGGCTGTGCGGCAGCAGCAGGAGGCCCCATTAGCTAAAGTGGTGCTTCAGGCTAAGAACAGTTTCAGGTTAAGAACGGACCTCCGGAATGAATTAAGTACTTAACCCAAGGTACCACTGTAGTGGTTAAGAGCGATAGACTCGTAATCTGGGGAACCGGGTTCGCGTCCCCGCTCCTCCACATGCAGCTGCTGGGTGACCTTGGGCTAGTCATACTTCTTTGAAGTCTCCCAGCTCCACTCACCTCACAGAGTGTTTGTTGTGGGGGAGGAAGGGAAAGGAGAATGTTAGCCGCTTTGAGACTCCTTTGGGTAGTGAAAAAGCGGGGTATCAAATCCAAACTCTTCTTCTTCTTTACCTGGCAGGACACCCGGATCCTGGGCGGATACGAAAACGTCCCGACGATCGATATCCACATGAACCAGATCAACTTTGAACGGGAGTGGTACAAGTTTCTCCTGGAGTACATCGCCCCCATTACGGAGAAGCTGTACCCTGGGTACTACACCAAGGTAAGGATCGGCTCATCTGTCGTTCTGAGAACGTCCGAAATCTAATCAACAGGAATTGGGTCCTGCAGCAGGATTTGAACTGGAGACCCTAAGTTGGTGAAGGGGAGGTGGATGCCATAGGAAGTAATTGCTGGCCGTGGGAAGTAATTGCAGGTAGAGGAGGTAGGTTGGAATATGCACAAATATGCTGTGGCGATCACACAGGGTCCCCGGACGTTTGACGGTCTATTGATCCCTGTGCCACCACTGTGATTGCTTCCCCGCTGCCACCAACCCGTTTCTCTCGGGTGCACACAGAGTCCAGACGGTTGTTAACATTAAACCAAATAAACAAGTTTATTTTACAAGCCTGAACAAGTTTATGGTTTCAGATAATTTTTCTTGTCAGTTTCTTAATCTTAGTTTCTTTACCGGTCTATACCTTCCTAATAACTTCTAACTGATTATCCCAACTGTCTATCTGACTCCTTGTAACAGATTCTCTCACTCTCTCACATCAGACTATCCCACCCGCAGATGTATCCTCCCTCTCTCTTCTCTAACACCTGAATGACCCTTAACAACACTAACTCTAACTCCTCCTCTTGGGTTCCCACTTGCCAATCACTTCACACTCATTTAAACCTTTCCTTATGACCCAGCATGATGTCACCTAGGAGGGCAAACGCCACATATGCGTTTTAAAAACCCCAAGAGGTATTGTGCTGTGGAAGGGCCGTAGAGCAGCTGCCATGCATGCAGAAGGTCTCATCTTCAATCCCCAGGTGAAACTGGGGAAGATTCCCTCTTGAAACCCCGGAGAGCTGCTGCCAGTCAGCGCATGCAATACTGAACTAGATGGCCCAATTCTCTGACTCAGGATAAGACGGTTTTCTGTGTCTTAAGAAAAGGGCCATAGTTCAGTGGTGGAGCACCTGCTTGGCTAGGTTCAGCCTTCAGCATCTTCAAGCAGAACTGGGAATGTCCCTTTTTCTGAAACCCCAGAGAGCCGCTGCCAGCCTGTGCAGACAGTTCTAGATGGGCCAATTGGTCTAACTCAGTATAAGGCGGCACAATGGAGGGCTGTGGCTCAATGCTAGAGTGCCTGCTTGGCATGAAGAAGGTTCCAAGCTCCAGGCAGAGCTGGGAATCTCCCTTGTCTGAGAGCCACTGCCAGTCTGTGTAGACAATCCTGAACTGGATGGACCAAGTAGAAGACAGGTTCCTGTGTTCCTGAGCCACCTTATATGGACTCGGGCTATCAGGCCATCTAGCTGGGCACTGACTGGCAGCACAGTTCACCAGGGTTTCAGGCAAGAGATTTTCCCAGGAAGACCTGGGTCTTTCTCCATGCAAAGCACATCCTCTGCACTCAGCTTCAGCTTGCTCTCCAACTAGTCAACGTTTGGTGGGTGAGGGAATCAATTCGACCAGGTTTGCTGCAGAAGCCAGCGGAGCACATCACTAGCTGGCTGGCGGCTGTGACGTCTCAAACCCTCCCTTCTCTCAAACACTTTTGCAACCTGATTGTTGTTGTTTAGTCGTTTAGTTGTGTCCGACTCTTCATGACCCCATGGACCAGAGCACGCCAGATGCTCCTGTCTTCCACTGCCTCCCACAGTTTGGTCAAACTCATGCTGGTAGCTTCGAGAACACTGTCCAACCATCTCGTCCTCTGTCGTCCCCTTCTCCTTGTGCCCTCCATCTTTCCCAGCATCAGGGTCTTTTCCAGGGAGTCTTCTCTTCTCATGAGGTGGCCAAAGTACTGGAGCCTCAGCTTCAGGATCTGTCCTTCCAGTGAGCACTCAGGGCTGATTTCCTTCAGAATGGAGAGGTTTGATCTTCTTGCAGTCCATGGGACTCTCAAGAGTCTCCTCCAGCACCATAATTCAAAAGCATCAATTCTTTGGAGATCATCTTTCCCAACATCAGGGTCTTTTCCAGGGAGTCTTCTCCTCTCATCAGTTGGCCAAAGTACTGGAGTCTCAACTTCAGGCAACCTGATTGGTCCCTCCCAAACAAAAGTGCCAAATAATCTTTATATACTAATGGCTGCACAAAGCTTATGGGGAGAGGCGAATGCCATTCTTCTGCAATGAAACATCGGTGAAATCTGCTGCCTTGCCATAGACAGATCCTGAACCTGACAATGTTCTGTCTTCCTTCCAATTGCCATGGTGGCCCTTTTCATGATGTTCTCTCTGCTCCCAATTACAGACCCAGTTTGAGCTGGCCTTTGTCGTCCGGTACAAACCTGACGAGCAGCCTTCGCTGATGCCGCACCACGACGCCTCCACTTTCACCATCAACATTGCCTTGAACCGCGTCGGAATAGATTACGAAGTAAGTGCCATCGGAAATCGTTCTTCCGGCCCGAAAAGCACCTGGAACCTAACAGGCTGGGATTCCCAAGAAAATAAGAACAGCCTGCCGGATCAGGCCAATGGCCCACCTAGTCCCATCCAAGTTGGTGGCCGTCGCTGCCTCCTGTGGGCGTGAGTTCCACAGGTTAACTATGGTCTGCAAGAAGTCCTTTATTTTATGGATAGCTCAGTTGGTTAGAACATGGTGCTAATAACACCAAGGTTACAGGTTTGATCCCATATGGGACAAGCTGCTGCATATTCTTGAATTGCAAGGGGTAGGCAAACTAAGGCCCGGGGGCTGGATCCGGCCCAATCACCTTCTAAATCCGGCCCATGGGCGGTCCGAGAATCAGCATGTTCTTACATGAGTAGAATGTGACCTTTTATTTAAAATGCATCTCTGGGTTATTTGTGGGGCATAGGAATTTGTTCATTCCCCCTCCCCCCAAAAAATATAGTCTGCCGCCCCCCCCAAGGTCTGAGGGACAGTGGACCGGCCCCCTACTGAAAAGGTTTGCTGACCCCTGGGCTAGATGATCCTCGAGGTCTCTCCCAACTCTGCGATTTTATTATCTGTCTTGAATCTTTCAATGCTCAGCTTCATTAGATGTCCACAAATTCCAGGGTTATGAGGGGGGGGGGAATCCCTATTCACTTTCTCTGTGCCATATATGATTTTCTAAATCTCTATCATGTTGTCTCTTACTCGCCTAAAAAGTCCCAAACGCTGAAACCTTTCTTCACTAGCTAACCTCAGTTACCGCTCACAGTTAGCCTGGAGAGAGGTAAACATTTTCTGTTTATTGCATTAATATCCCACCTTTTCTTCCAAGGAGCTCAAGGTGGCATACATAGTTCTTCCTCATTTAATCCCTACAACAACCTTGTAAGGTAGGTTAGATCGAGAGGCGGTGACTGGCCGAAGGTTCCCCCAATCAGAGTGGCATGGCTGAGTGGGGATTTGAACCCTGGTCTCTTGGGTCCTAACCCAACACTTACGTAGAGGCACTCCCACACTTTCTAACACGCCCCTGTGTATAACACGCCTCCTATTTTGGGGGACTCAATATTAAGAAAATGGGGGGGGGATTGCCCCCGTGTATAAGACTACCCCCCCTTTTTAACATTATTTTTTATTTTAAAAAAACCTAGTCTTATAGTACGGTAAATAAAGTCATGTTCTCTCAGGAAAAGCATGCCTGTATTATCAAAGCTGGCTGTCTGATTTAGCAAGAACAGGGTGTCTCTTCTCTGTCTGGCTAGCTAAAGGCTGACTTTTTCCTGCACAAACATCCTTGACACATTCTCAAAACAGTCTGAGTAAGCAGATTCTCCTAACAAAATCCTTTCACATCCTTTAAAAAACAAACAAACAACATTTTCTTCGCATATAGGCTATCTATCAAGGCATATACAGTAAAGGTAAAGGTAAAGGGACCCCTGACCGTTAGGTCCAGTCGTGGCCGACTCTGGGGTTGCGGCACTCTTCTCGCTTTATTGGCTGAGAGAGCCGGTGTACAGCTTCCGGGACATGTGGCCAGCATGACTAAGCCGCTTCTGGAGAACTAGAGCAGTGCACGGAAACACCGTTTACCTTCCCGCCGGAGTGGTACCTATTTATCTACTTGCATTTTGACGTGCTTTCGAACTGCTAGGTTGGCAGGAGCAGGGACCGAGCAACGGGCGCTCACCCCGTCGCGGGGATTCAAACTGCCGACCTTCCAATCGACAAGTCCTAGGTTCTGTGGTTTAACCCACAGTGCCACCCGCGTCCCTTCAGCATATACAGTACTGTACTATAATTCCACTACAAAAGCTTGTTGCTGTTTTTTTTTAAAAAAAATGTTATTCCTTCTTTTCAGGGCGGAGGCTGTCGGTTCCTGAGGTACAACTGCTCCATCAGAGCGCCCCGGAAGGGGTGGACTCTCATGCACCCCGGCCGCCTGACCCATTACCACGAAGGCCTCCCCACCACCAAAGGCACCCGCTACATTGCTGTGTCCTTTCTTGACCCTTAGAGCTGCCTCTTCCGGAAGGACAGAGAACGGGGAGGGGGAACCCTTTCTTCCCATTTTTATGCCTCTGCAGGAAAAGCTCCACCAGGAATGAGGAATCCCTTGAATTTACAGAAAGGATTGGAGACAGATCCGTCATGTCTGCGCCCCACCTCTTGAGGAGGGCGTCCAGTTCCAAAGTCAGGGTGTTCCAGGCCGAAGATTTCCTCCTCCTAATTAGCATCCTTCCTCCTAATTAACCTTTAACATGCGGCAAGATCCTTTGGAAATTTATCCCACTCCAGCCTTGCTGAAACCCTCCAGTGTGGTGTAGTGGTTAAGAGCGGTAGTCTCGTAATCTGGGGAACCGGGTTCACGTCTCCGCTCCTCCACATGCAGCTGCTGGGTGACCTTGGGCCAGTCACACTTCTCTGAAGTCTCTCAGCCCCACTCACCTCACAGAGTGTTTGTTGTGGGGGAGGAAGGGAAAGGAGAATGTTAGCCGCTTTGAGACTCCTTAAAGGGAGTGAAAGGCGGGATATCAAATCCAAACTCTTCTTCTTCTTCATTTTGTTCCGTGAGGACAGCTGCCTCAACAGATCCTGCCCACTGTTCTGCCATCATCCCTGGTGGTCAAAATTCCCAGTCAGGGAAGCAGCCTCAGTTTTTAGCCTCCAGCGAAGGATTTCTCCGATTCTGCTTTTGTAGCATCTATTTAGAGACAGCCCAAAGTGTTTCTCTATACCTCTAAAGCACATGGTTCCCTTGACCCCAAGAATCCTGGGAAGTGTAGTTTGTTAAAGAGTGCTACAAATCCCAGCACCCTTAAGTGTAAACTGCACTTCTCATTATTATTATGGGGGGGGGGGAGCCATCTGCTTTCAATGTGCCAGTGTGTACACAGCCCTAGACTTCCAGGCAGAGCATCCAATTGGTGCCTCCCAGTTATTGGTAAATATATAATAATAAACTGAATAATTTTGCAATTTAGTCCCCTTTCTCGCATTGCAGTGGCAGCCACAACTCCCCCCTCCTACCGCCACCCTGACATACACTGAAGTGGTAAGGTGATGGCAGAATGAAAACATTAGCTGACTTCACTTCCTCCTGTTCTGCAACGTGGGCAAGAGAAAGTCAAGTCAGTGGAGGCACCAATTTGCTAGGCAAATTCCTAGCATTCTAGGAATTTCTCCCCTTGGTCTGACGTCCGAAACAGATCAAAGGCAAGCCCCAGAGAGGCACTTTCCAAAGAGCTGTACGTATTTATTTGGGAAAGTTGGCCCCTTTCTTAGTAGGATGCCTAGTTTTCCTGCACAAAAAGTTGTACAGATTTCGACCGGAGATTTTTACAGTAAAAAGTTTACAAAAACATCACAACGACTGTTGGTTTTCTTTACCGGTGAGGACACTCATAGAGGGAGGTGTCCCAATTCGCATTTCAGACACTTCACTGTACGGGGAGGAAAGTCAGTGTTCCTGCTCTTCTTAACTCTTCACTGGAATAGATTCATCAGCAATGTCAGGCGTTTAAGCTCTGGGTAGCAAAGCAGAGACAGATCTGCAAATTTTTGTGTGTGTGTGTGTGTGTGTGTGTGTGTATGAGAAAGAGATAAATTCCAGAGAGGCCATTCTGTTAGGCTGCAATGGATTGTATTGGATTGATTTGCAGTGCCCCTTCCGATCTTCAGGAGGAGGGGGGGTTGTGGGATCACGACCCCGCCCACACTCACTCTGCGAGGCTGGCGTCAGCCTCGCAGGAGACAGGGATTCACCCAATTAGCATACTCTGTGGCGCCAGCCAATTGGCTGGCGGCAGGGGCGGGCCTTCCTAGGGCCACTTAAGGTCAGGGCAGCCCCTGGCTCGCCCCCTTTCTTCCCTGGAGACGACGCAGTTTCCCACCCACCCGCCCTTTAGGTTTTGCCACTGACCTTGCTATGGGCTTCGGCTGGTCGCCGCAAGGGGCCTGGTAGGAGTTTTTCCATTTGGCTAATTGGCTGGTTTTGTGAGCCACTTGGTTTTTTCGCCTACCTCGTAGCAAATCGTCACAACTCCCTCGGTTTTGGCGGTAGGCATTGGCCGGGGTATTATCATGCAGATGAGGTTGGGGGGGAGGAACGCCATCACCTCCCCCAATGCTTGAAGGGTAGTTCGTTAAAGGACTCCGAGGGGCGACGCCTCGTCCGAAACCTACGGAGGCTAGGGCCTAAAGCGCGCCCCCGAGCGGTAACCCCTCGGGGAGCGCCTAGGGATAAGCATCTCGGGTGGCTCCCCCTGTTGGTGTTTAACCCTTCCCAGTCAGACCGGATAGTCGGTTAGGGCCAATGCCTAAAGCCAATACCCTTCTTTCCTGTAATCAATAAAGTTGTGGCCATTTTCGCCCATTAACCTAAAACTCTGTGTCCGTTGTCTTCATTTATTCCACCTGTGGGGGGGAGGGAATAGCCACACAATCACTTGTTGTTTAGTCGTGTCCGACTCTTCGTGACTCCATGGACCAGAGCACGCCAGGCACTCCTGTCTTCCACTGCCTCCCGCAGTTTGGTCAAACTCATGCTGGTAGCTTCAAGAACACTGTCCAACCATCTCGTCCTCTGTCGTCCCCTTCTCTTTGTGCCCTCCATCTTTCCCAACATCAGGGTCTTTTCCAGGGAGTCTTCTCTTCTCATGAGGTGGCCAAAGTATTGGAGCCTCAGCTTCAGGATCTGTCCTTCCAGTGAGCACTCAGGGCTGATTTCCTTAAGGATGGAGAGGTTTGATCTTCTTGCAGTCCATGGGACTCTCAAGAGTCTCCTCCAGCACCATAATTCAAAAGCATCAATTCTTCGGTGATCAGCAGTCACTTCAGCACCAGATAAATAAATAAAAACCACCCCCTTGGCCCTTGCTTACAGAGCACAGTGACCCATTGGCGTATACAGGACAATGTGATATTTCAGGGATCCTGGTCCCAGGCTGTGTAGGGCTTTTGACACCCAACTCGACACCTTGAACTTGACCTGGCAGCTAATTATCTGTGCTCAAAGCCATTGGCATCTGTCTGTCCCAGACGACGGTGGAGGAGAGCATCTTTGGGAGTGAAGGCACAGCATTGGAGAGTTTCAGCGCTTGCTTTGGCTGTCAAGACAGATATGGGAGAGACATGTTTTGTTGCGGCTGGGACAGGTGAGGAGTCTGGTTGTGCAGCTGCAAGTGCACTATGGAATTTTTCTCTGTGCAAAGTGCTTCCTCTTCTTCTTCTTCTTCTTCTTCTTCTTCTTCTTCTTCTTCTTCTATTTATACCCTGCCCCTCTGGCTGGGTTTCCCCAGCTACTCCGGGTGGCTTACAACACATAGGTAAAGGTAAAGGTACCCCTGCCTGTACGGGCCAGTCTTGACAGACTCTGGGGTTGTGCGCCCATCTCACTTAAGAGGCCAGGGGCCAGCGCTGTCCGGAGACACTTCCGGGTCACGTGGCCAGCGTGACATCGCTGCTCTGGCGAGCCAGAGCCGCACACGGAAACGCCGTTTACCTTCCCGCTGGTAAGCGGTCCCTATTTGTCTACTTGCACCCGGAGGTGCTTTCGAACTGCTAGGTTGGCAGGCGCTGGGACCGAGCAGCGGGAGCGCACCCCGCCGCAGGGATTCGAACCGCCGACCTTTCGATCGGCAAGCCCTAGGCGCTGAGGCTTTAACCCACAGCGCCACCTGCGTCCCACACATAAAAAATGGTAAAACATTAGCTATTAAAAATTTTCTCAATACAGGGTGGCCTAGTCTACATACAACGGTACTGTGATGGGATGATGAGCTGCTTGTGCGTAAAAGCTTAGTCCCTCAGGGTTTGCTCAGCTTAGCAAAACTCTGTCTTTAGCGGAGCCCTTAAGCATGGCTCCCTCAGTCGCTGGCAGAATCCGACAGTGGGCGTTTGCGGAATCTCTTCCAACATAAAAGCTCCTTAACGGAAACGCGTCTTCTGGACTCTCGGCGTGACAGTTTCCGGCGAGGTGTGGGTGTCCCTATAGGAGGTCCTGAAACCTCCTCACTGTTTTCGCTGGAAGTGTCCCAGAGCCCTTCTTCCGACTCCCTTTCCCTCGGAGCTCCTTCTCTCCCCCTGCTGGTTCCTTCCTCTGCTGTTAAGTCTCTCCTGACCTCCTTGAGCCCTTCCACCACCTGCTCTGATGGCAGTTCCCTGACAGGTACAATAGCTTTATGATTCAAAAAGTAATTGCAATTTGATATAACGTTGAAATTAAAAATTAAAAGCGTATCCTTCGTGGGCGTAGCCAGGCTTTATGTTATGGGGGCAGAACACCCACCTGTTTTCATCACCTGTCTGTTTCTGTCTAGCAGATTTGGAATGTAATGTCTCAACAGCCGTTGTTTTCAATTCCTTTCTTTGGACCCCAAGTGTTCAGAGAAATCTGTCGGAATCTTCAGTCATTTGAAAACTAGGAAGTTAAAAAATTAGCACCAGGGAGTACCTTTCATGTGGTTAATGAGTACATTTTGCAAAATTACAAAGAACACACCTTTTTTTTCATCTTACTTTTAAAAAATCTAAACTAAAACAAGTTTTCCTGGATTGCTGAAAACCATTTCAGCATTCCCTTCTCAAATTCCTCCTTTTCCCCCAATGCAGTTTTTCTGTACACACTCAGTTAGCAGACTCCCCTGTCTTTACTCCCCATAACTAATAGTGCCACTGTATTCTGCTCTGGTCAGACCTCACCTGGAGTACTGTGTCCAGTTCTGGGCACCACACTGACAAACTGGAACGTGTCCAGAGGAGGGCAACCAAAATGGTCAAAGGCCTGGAAACAATGCCTTATGAGGAACGGCTAAGGGAGCTGGGCATGTTTAGCCTGGAGAAGAGGAGGTTAAGGGGTGATATGATAGCCATGTTCAAATATATAAAAGGATGTCACATAGAGGAGGGAGAAAGGTTGTTTTCTGCTGCTCCAGAGAAGCGGACACGGAGCAATGGTTCCAAACTACAAGAAAGAAGATTCCACCTAAACATTAGGAAGAACTTCCTGACAGTAAGAGCTGTTCGACAGTGGAATTTGCTGCCAAGGAGTGTGGTGGAGTCTCCTTCTTTGGAGGTCTTTAAGCAGAGGCTTGACAACCATATGTCAGGAGTGCTCTGATGGTGTTTCCTGCTTGGCAGGGGGTTGGACTCGATGGCCCTTGTGGTCTCTTCCAACTCTATGATTCTATGATTCTAAGATACTGAATGAGCTCTGTAGGGTACATATGGTGCATGGCTGAACAAGAGAGAGATTTCCATTTCAAATATTCTGATTATTTCCATTTTTAGTTAAGTATTTTTATTTATTTACTTGATTTGGAGGGGGCAGCTGCCCCCCCTGCCGATGATATCACTACAACATCACTTAAACACATACATACTATTATTAACAATAATGCTATATACAAATTATATTATTATTATTATTATTATTATTATTATTATTATTATTATTATTATTATTATTATTATTATTACAGCCCACATATATCCCGTTGCAGCTTCCAGCCCTGGGACTTAGACTTTCCCTGCAACCTTGCATTGCAGCTGGAAAGAGACCTAACAGGAAACTACATCTCCCATGAGGCAGTGCGCGTGGCCGTCGCGGCTGGCGTTACGTCACCTCCCGGCGCTCCCCTCTGACGATGCCCGGGGCTTGGTTCCTTCTCGCAACAGCGCAGTCCGGGGGAGAAGAAGGTGAAGGTGAGAGGGCAGCGGCGCCTGGGGAGCGGGCGAGGCGAGTGGACGCGTGTCAGCGGGTTCAGACGTGGCAGCCCTCGAACCAAGTGCCGCTTCGCTAAAACCCCACTTGCTTGGGGTTTGGAGGAAGAGGAGGGTGAGGGTGGCGGCGTTCCCTCGCCTGCGCGACACGTGTCGGCTCGGGTCACGCGTGCAAGGTGTGTGCGCGCGTTGGGGTTGGCGGCCAGGTGAGGCTCCGCGCCCGTGGGTCGGGCATGTGCCAGGTGGGCGGGCGCTCGCTGGCTGCAGCCCAGTCTGAAGGGTGTGGCTGGCATGGGTGGCCTTGGGGCGGACTGGCAGGTGCGAGGGGTCGGGGTGAGGGTAGGATCCAGGTGCGGGAACCCCCATCCAGGTGCGGGAACGAAAGCCTGTTCCTTCTGCAAGGTGTGAGCGTGGAGGTAAGCAGGTAGGGGGGTGGCTGGATGCGGGGTGGGTTTGGGGGGCAGCCCCCCAAATCAATAAAAATGCATAACAAAATGAGGTTCTGCACCCCTCAACAAAAGGCCTGCCCCCCTAAATCCTGGCTACGTCCATGGGCAGCGGTGACCCGGCCTGCAGTTCAGGGGCGAGACATCTGCTTTGCATGCAGAAGGTTTGATACCCGGAATCTGCAGGTAGGACTGGGGCCAGGGCCGGATTTAGGTTTGATGAGGCCCTAGCAGGTGGCGCTGTGGGTTAAAGCCTCAGCGCCTAGGACTTGCCGATCGAAAGGTCGGCGGTTCGAATCCCTGCGGCGGGGTGCGTTCCCGCTGCTCGGTCCCAGCGCCTGCCAACCTAGCAGTTCGAAAGCACCTCCGGGTGCAAGTAGATAAATAGGGACCGCTTACCAGCGGGAAGGTAAACGGCGTTTCCGTGTGCGGCTCTGGCTCGCCAGAGCAGCGATGTCACGCTGGCCACGTGACCCGGAAGTGTCTCCGGACAGCGCTGGCCCCTGGCCTCTTAAGTGAGATGGGCGCACAACCCCAGAGTCTGTCAAGACTGGCCCGTGCGGGCAGGGGTACCTTTACCTTTACCTTAAGCTACTGAAGGTAATGGCGCCCTTTATATGTCCAGCTGTCCTTTGTCAACAACAAATTGTCACTGTTTTTTATGTTGAATATATGCTATATAGTCCATTACTTACATCATAGGAGCCTACACAACACAAAACACTGTTGCTGTATGTAGATTTTATTTTATTTATTTTTTATCTTATATTTTGGAAATGTACATCCGGTTGTTGTTTTTTGCTTTAGGTTTTTTTGGGGCCCCCAAGAGTGTGGGGCCCTAAGCTATAGCTTGTTTAGCTTATAGAGTGGTACCTCGGCTTAAGTACTTAATTCGTTCCAGAGGTCCATTCTTAACTTGAAACTGTTCTTAACCTGAAGCACCACTTTAGCTAATGGGGCCTCCTGCTGCCGCTGGGCCGCCGGAGCATGATTTCTGTTTTCATCCTGAAGCAAAGTTCTTAACCTGAAGCACTATTTCTGGGTTAGCGGAGTCTGTTACCTGAAGCGGATGTAACCTGAAGCATATGTAACCCGAGGTACCACTGTACGTAAATCCGGCACTGACTGGGGCAAAGGCCTTTGCCTGAAACCCTCAAAACACTGTGCAGGATCTGATCCTGGATATGGCACCTTCCTATTTAAACCAGCCTTTAAATTGAAGCCACAAAAGCGACGGTCTTCCTTTATTTTGGGTGGGAAAGGTCCATGTCTGGTATGCATTTAAAAAGTTCTGGGATCAATCCTCAGCTTTTCCAGGGAGAGGCTCCTGCCCCCCCCCCCCCCGAAACCCTGGGCAGCCGCTGAGCCTCTTGTCTGACTCTGTACAAGACAGATTCCTGTGTAAATAAGCCAGGAGAACTTGAATTCTACTTCATTTTGGGGCAGGGGGAAGACCATATACTGTATTTTTCGCCCTATAGGACGCACTTTTTCCCCTCCAAAAATGAAGGGGAAATGCCTGTGCGTCCTATGGGGCGAATGCAGGCTTTCGCTGAAGCCTGGAGAGCGAGAGGGGTTGGTGCGCACCGACCCCTCTCGCTCTCCAGGCTTCAGGAGAGCCGCAGCCCCAGTCCCACAAGGTCGGGGGACAGCGGGGAGGCGGAACGCCGCCATCCCGCTGTCTCCCGATGTGGTTTGGAGGCTGACGGCGGGGAGACGCGTGCTTCTCCCCGCTGCCTGCCCCGCAAGCTCCGGGGACAGCTGGGAGGCGCAGCGCGTCCTCCCTCTGTCCCCGGACCTGATCTGCAGGCGGGCGGCAGGGAGAAGAGCGCTTCTCCCCGCTGCCGGCCCCACAAGCGCCTGGGGGGGGGAAATAAATTTTTTTTTCTTTATTTCCCCCCAAAAAAACTTGGTGCGTCCTATGGGCCGGTGCGTCCTATGGGGCAAAAAATACGGTAGTTTAGGGATAGAACATTTGATTTGCAGGGGAAATGTCCCAGGGAGAAGCTGCCTGCCTGAACCATGCTAGCCAATATACCAAGGGCACCAGAATCCTTATAAAGCACTTTTTCATGTCTTTTGGTGATAGTATGGTGGGTCCTTATGTGTGTTGGTGGGGGCAAAGCAGCTCAAGTTACTCAGCTGCCACATGCGGCTAATGGGGGATTTTTTGAACAGAACACTCCTACTCAGAAGTAAGTCCTACCAAATTAAAGTGACTTACTCCCAGGTTGGGTAGGGCTAGGACTGCCTCCTCAGGCTCTCTTTAAGTTTATATTTATTTATATCGTGCCTTCCCCCTGGAACTGGGACTTTACACAGCTCGCAAAAATTATAAACTGTTGGAAACATTGCAAAGCGAAAAACAGATACTATCTCAGAAGTAATTAAACTGTGCTAGAATTGAAACGATGGAAAGACAAATTTGTTAAAATTCAGGTGGTGAAAACTGCAAAAGCTCTTCCTTAAAAAAAACCCAGCCAATTAGCCCCCAAAAGAATGGCGTTGACCTGCCTGTGAAGGACAGCAAGGAGGGAGCCAGGACTTCTCCAGGGGGGGAGGTCCAAAGTCTGGGAGCAGCCACCGAGAAGGCCCTGTCATGCAGCCCCCATCCAGCTTGCTTGTGGGGGTGGCAGGATCGAGAGAAGGGCCTCCCCGAAGATCTCAAAGCAGGTTCATGTTGAGGTCATTGGATCTTTCACATAACTTGGACCTCAGCCCTATAGGGCTTTATGTGAGGTGAGGGGAGAATATTCTTGAGAATGAGAATAATGATATTTTTTGATCCGGTTACATTACTGGGCATTGTGCCATTCACCATTGGCATTTCTGAAATGTGAGCTGCAGAAAGCTTTTTTTGTTTTGTTTTAAAAATGCTATTCATTTAATTTGATAAACATTTGAATTCGTTTGTATTTCAACTATATGTAATAGCCTTTTTCCTATTTTGGTGTGACCTTATTCTTAGCAATTCTATACCCTTGGACAAACAGTGTGGTATTTCATTTTATTTTTACAGAAAGTAGCTTTAATTCTTTATATAGTTTTAAGTACCTAGGCCTATACAATTATGTGTGACAGCATGTGAGGTGGCCGTGATTTAAACAGTTGACGTTTGCCCATGAATAAACATGTATATTAACTAACTGTATCATTTTCAATGCATTAAAATGAATATTCTCCTATTTTAAATGAAGATTCTCTAATATTCTCATTAATCGGGTATATTCTTGAGAATATTCTCCAAAAGATTATTCTCGAGAATTTAACTTCACTATTTATAGGTCAGAACCAGAGCTATGAGTTGTGCTTGGAAACAGACCAGTAGCTAGTTGGGGTTTCTGTAGCAAGGGAGCCTTCTCTTCTCCATAGCCAAACCTGGCCAACAATATGATTGCAGCTCTTTAGGCAGGTTGCATTTTCCTAGCGCTTTGCAAAGGCATGTTTGCTCCCTGGTCTGTGGGTTGCTGACGCCACTGAAGTCCCCCTGGAGTCTTTGCTGATATCTTTTTGGCGCCTTAAGCCTTAACTTTCCCCTGCACGCTTGAGATGGACTGAGCTGATTGTGCTCTGCTGTGCTGCCAAACCTTCCTGTAGCTGTTAGTGGGTTGTTTTATATGTCTGTATTAATTGGGACGCAGGTGGCGCTGTGGGTTAAAGCCTCAGCGCCTAGGACTTGCCGATCGAAAGGTCGGCGGTTCGAATCCCTGCGGCGGGGTGCGCTCCCGCTGCTCAGTCCCAGCGCCTGCCAACCTAGCAGTTCGAAAGCACCTCCGGGTGCAAGTAGATAAATAGGGACCGCTTACCAGCAGGAAGGTAAACGGCGTTTCCGTGTGCGGCTCTGGCTCGCCAGAGCAGCGATGTCACGCTGGCCACGTGACCCGGAAGTGTCTCCGGACAGCGCTGGCCCCTGGCCTCTTAAGTGAGATGGGCGCACAACCCCAGAGTCTGTCAAGACTGGCCCGTATGGGCAGGGGTACCTTTACCTTTACCTTATTAATCGGAGGTGTTCATATGACAACATTTCACATGAATTTTTGCTGGCGTTGTTGTTACGTTTTTAAATTTACCGTATTTTTCGCTCCATAGGGCACACCGGACCATAGGGCGCACCTAGTTTTTAGGGGGGGAAATTATTTTTTTCCCCCAGCCCCAAAGAGCAAAGAAGCATCCCACTGGCTGTCTTGGCTTCCTCTTTAGCCACGCACAACCTCTCCAGCCGGGAGAGGCTGCGCGCGGCTTCGTTTTTAGCCGTGGGGCTGGGGTGGGGGAAGCCCGAGTTTCCGCCGACCCCAGCCCCCAGAACAGGTCCGGGAGCGGAGGCAAGGTTGCGCAGCCTTGCTGCCACTCCTGGAGTTTGCGGGCCTGGGGGAGCGCTCCGAAGGTTTGCGGATAGCTGCCTGAAGCCCAGGGAGCACAGTGGGAGTTGGCACTGCGCTCCCCGGGCTGCAGGCTGCCATCCGCAAGGCTTCGGAGCGTGGGGGGAACTCCCACCGCACTCAAAAGGCTTGCGGATAGGTGCCTGAAGGCTGCATTCGCTCCATAGGACGCACAGAAATTTCCCCTTCATTTTGGGAAGGGAAAAAATGTGTCCTATAGAGCGAAAAATACAGTAAGTCGCCTGGAGGCTTGAGTGCCTAAACAATCTAATCTGATGATTGGTAGATTTATTTGCATGCATTTTTCTCTTTTTGCTGTAAGGAAAGGAGTTGTTGTTTCTGAATAGCATTGAGATATTCCATGTCGTCACCATTGTTTCTGAATGCATTAGAAAATACTTAATAAAATATGGTGTCGGGGAGAAAAATGGTGGAAAGGATGGTGTGTTTCTTGGTTGGATTCAGGCAACACCTACGCTATTTACAGCACCTTAAACAGTTATGGCTTCCCCACCAAAAAACCCCCCCAACACTGGGAACCGTTGTTTGCTAAGGGTGCGGAGAATAGTGTTCTCCTTACAGAGCTACGATTCCCAGAATTCCTTGGTAAGAGGCATTGATTGTTAAGCTACTCTGTGCGGGAAACTGGGGTCTCCTGACACCCCTTAGCACCCCTTAAAAAAACTACAGTTCCCAGGATGCTTTGGGGTAAGCCAGGGCTCTTTAAAGTGATCTGGCGCTGCCTTAAATGTGTGGTGCAGATGGAACCCCAGGGATACGCAGCTGGGGCTTGGGGGCACATGCACAGGAAAAATGCAAACAGCAGCCGTGCGTCTGGGCCATGTGCGTTCTCTAATCCCGTCCAACTTTCTCTCCTTCCAGTGACGGGGGAGCAAATTGGATTTGGAGCAGGGGAGACAGCTTCTTCACCTTTTCTCTGAACCGCTTAGGAAACAAGACGCAGGACATGCTCGCCCTTTGAGAACCCAGCCTGTGCCTTAGAAGTAAGTTGGGCAGCGATTTGGGGTGGGGAGGGAGATGTTCCTCAAACATACACGCATCCATAATTTTATTTGTAAGCCATAATAATAATAATAATTTATTATTTGTACCCACCCATCTGGCTGGGTTTCCCAAGCCACTCTGGGCAGCATCCAACAAAGATTAAAAATACATTAAACCTTTCTGTAGTTAACACAAGGCGCCTTGCAACACGGACAAAATTGCATACTGCAACAAAAATAGCCGTAAACAATGGATAAAACACATTCAGAACGTGCGCAGCCAAATCAAACAGTTCCCACAATAAATCATAGTAAGTTTTAAAATAAAGACACACAAAAAATTATATTTGTAACAGCAACAACTGCAATGATTCACAGCCAAGGTGTGGAACCTACATAGGAACCAACTTCATGAGACCAGGTTTATTTTGATTATGTAAGGCATGGAGAAAGCAGATTCGGAGAGGTCCCCTCCACCCCATAATGCTAGAACTCGTGGACATTCGATGAAGCTAAATGTTGGGAGATTCAGGACGGAGAAAAGGAAGTGCTTCATGCAGCAATTAGTTAAACCGTGGAACTCACTGCCACAAGGTGCAGCAGCGGCCATGGACCTGGATGGGTTTAACAGAGTATTGGACAAATTCATGGATGGCCTTGTTCACTGTTTTTTATTTGTTTGTTTTGTTTATTATTAAATTTATTTATACCCCACCTATTTATATCAAGCCTTTATTCCTGTGCGGGATCCAAGTTGGCTCACAACATCAATTTAAAAAGATAAATCACTAAAATCACACAGTATATAAGTAACCCTATTAAAAACAGCGCTGCAGAAAACTTTAAACCACTTAAAAGCACACACACAGTAAAACATCCACCCACAGAACAATTTGGCAGAACAGTCAGGTGTGTCAAAAGCCCATTGGAAGAACAGCAAAAAAAAAAGGATTTGTCTTGCCCTACTCCTCATCTGGCTCCCAGAGCAGCTTGTATAAGAGCAAGAATACGATGTACAGTCAATTAAAACAAGACAGTACCTGCCCTCAGTTTGCATTCTGAATGGCACAGCATGAAAGGAAAGAGCGAAGGGGAGGGATGAAGTTTCTTGGTAGTTTTTGTTATACAGCACCTGATATTTGGAGGCATACTTGCACCGTATGGGATAAGTTTATTTTGCTCAAATAGCTCTCTGTGAATTTTATTTATTGAATTTGTATATTGCCCTTCGCCGCAGAATCCCAGGGGTGGTTCACAAAATCATTTTCTGTGATCATTTTTCAACACCACCTAAGCTAGCGGCTGTCGCCTTTCCTGGTGAAGAGTTTCAAAATTAAATGGGCTTATTATATCTGAGTGTTAAGAAATACCTTGTGGACCAACATTCTGGAGACCAGAATATTCAAAAGCCATTAAGCGTCTGCACCAGTGTGATCGATACGCACATTCTTAATGGGGTTTTTGCACGCATCCTGCTTTTTCCAGGCCCTTGAGCACCGTGACCCTCACTTGCTTTTCTCTCTAAGCTTATGGTTAGGTAAGAAAGCTGCTGAGTTCCGTCCTCCAACCTTGGCTCAGCTGGCTTGTGTTCAAGATGGAATGATTAACGGGAGCTACTCTCCCTCTGCCGGCCTGAGCCTGTTGCTCTTGCATTCCGCCCCCCCCCCCCCAGCAGCAAATCTGAGCTCTGACTCCCCACTTTAAGC
This sequence comes from Podarcis cretensis, assembly GCF_951804945.1. NCBI lineage: Eukaryota > Metazoa > Chordata > Lepidosauria > Squamata > Lacertidae > Podarcis > Podarcis cretensis. Next base: position 81,245,085 of record NC_137177.1, on the reverse strand, counting down.
TGTCTCTATTGTTGGCGCTGTGGGTTAAACCACAGAGCCTAGGACTTGCCGATCGGAAGGTCGGCGGTTCGAATCCCCACGACGGGGTGAGCTCCCGTTGCTCGGTCCCTGCTCCTGCCCACCTAGCAGTTCGAAAGCACGTCAAAGTGCAAGTAGATAAATAGGTACCGCTCCGGCGGGAAGGTAAATGGCATTTCTGTGCGCTGCTCTGGTTCGCCAGAAGTGGCTTAGTCATGCTGGCCACATGACCCGGAAGCTGTACGCCGGCTCCCTCAGCCAGTAAAGCGAGATGAGCGCCGCAACCCCAGAGTCGGCCATGACTGGACCTAATGGTCAGGGGTCCCTTTACCTTTACCTATTGTTTCCTGTTCTGAAAGTGGCAGGACTTTGAGCAGGTGGGAGGGGAGAGTGGTTGAAAATAAAAACTTTTAGCATCCCTGGAGGATCCCCTTCTCGATGCAGCTGGTTCGTGTTGCATTTGAGCATAAGAATGTAATAAGAACTTTAAGACGACAACCGAAGAAGAACGGCAACTTAAGTTGACAGAATATGCGCAGCTTGCAGACTTAACAAATAGAATAAGAGAACAAGAAGAACATAACGTTTGGAGAAGATCGGAAAATGTTTATTGAATACAGTGGTACCTCAGGTTAAGAACTTAATTCGTTCTGGAGGTCCATTCTTAACCTGAAACTGTTCTTAACCTGAAGCACCACTTTAGCTAATGGGGCCTCCCGCTGCCACCGTGCTGGCACTGCGTGATTTCTGTTCTCATCCTGAAGCAAATTTCTTAACCTGAGATACTATTTCTGGGTTAGCAGAGTCTGTAACCTGAAGCATCTGTAACCTGAGGTACCACTGTATATGGGAAATAATTGTGTACAGAGGAAAACGCTGGCGGTGTTAAGATAAATTAAACAGTGTAAATAAGTTTTGATGGATGCAATAATAGAATACTGAGTGGTAAAGATTTAGTAAAATATGCAGGAGTTTATGATGTGTAAAATGGACCATGGAAAGAGAAGAAGGGAAGTCATGGATATCTCAAGGATGTAAAAATGAGTACGTTAAATTGTAAAACAGAAAATTTAATTAAAAATTTTATTTATATATATATATATATATATATATATATATATATATATATATATATACACCCACACACCCACACACACAAAGAACGTTAAGACGAATCTTGCTGGATCAGGATGGTCCAGCATTATCCGAGCATATTATTATTATTAATGGTCCAGTCCTCTTTTACAGCCATCTAGGTTGGTGTCCATCAACACCACCTGTGGCAGTGAGTTCCATAGTTTAACACTGCACCGCATGAAGAACCACAGGGTTTATCTGACTGTTTGCTCCTCTCTTTCCCTCTTCCCTGCCCCACACCTGCCCCTCTCGCCCCCTATAGCGCAATGTCCCTGCTCTTCCCTTGCTCCAAGTCCATTGTCTCCGGCAAGAAGGACAAGAGACACATGGCGGAAGTCAACGCCTCCCCGCTCAAGCACTTCGTCACTGCCAAGAAGAAGATCAATGGCATCTTTGAACAGCTGGCTGCCTACATCCAGGAGAGCTCAGCATTCCTGGAGGGTAAGGCGGCCTCTTCTGCGTGCCGTGTTTTCAAAACAACTTGCCTGCTCACCACGGGCGACGAGGAATTTGTGTAGGCGAGCGAGCCCAGAATAAATGGGGGCGGCCGGTTTAAATTGGAAACATAAGCTGGTGTGTACGGAGTCGGTGCTAAAGATGAACCAAGAATCTAGTCCTCATGGTTCTGAATTTAAACAGAAACCGGGGAAGCTGCCGTATACAGTGTCTACCTTACCTAGGAAGCTTACCCAGTCTGCGGTTCTCCAAAGTCTTCTTTCAGTTGCTGCTCTCCTTTTAACTGGAGAATGACCTTGCAAGATTCCCCTGGCCTGAAACTTTGGAGAGCTGCTGCCTGTCCGTGTAGACATTACTAGCTAGATTGACCCAAGGGCAACTGGTATTCATAAGCCTTGCTGCTTCAAAGTATTGTGGCTGGTAGCCATCGATGGGCCCCGGGATTTGCCAGACTTGGAACACGGTGCCTAATAATAATAATAATAATAATAATAATAATAATAATTTATTATTTATACCCCGCTCATCTGGCTGGGTCCCCCCAGCCACTCTGGGCGGTTTCCAACAAAACACTAAAATACAATAACCTATTAAACATTAAAAGCTTCCCTAAAGCCTTCAGATGTCTTCTAAAAGTTTGGTAGTTATTTTTCTCTTTGACATCTGGTGGGAGGGCGTTCCACAGGGCGGGCACCACTACCGAGAAGGCCCTCTGCCTGGTTCCCTGTAACTTGGCTTCTTGCAGTGAGGGAACCGCCAGAAGGCCCTCAGAGCTGGACCTCAGTGTCTGGAGAACAATGGAGGTGGAGGTGGAGACATTCCTTCAGGTATACTGGACTGAGGCCGTTTAGGGCTTTAAAAGTCAGCACCAACACTTTGAATTGTGCTCGGAAACGTACTGGGAGCCACTGTAGGTCTTTCAAGACCGATGTTATATGGTCTCGGTAGCCGCTCCCAGTCACCAGCCTAGCTGCCGCATTCTGGATTAGTTGTAGTTTCCGGGTCACCTTCAAAGGTAGCCCCACATAGAGCGCATTGCAGTAGTCCCAGCGGGAGATAACCAGAGCATACACCACACTGGCGAGACAGTCCGCGGGCAGATAGGGTCTCAGCCTGTGTACCAGATGGAGCTGATAAACAGCTGCCATGGACACAGAATTGACCTGCGCCTCCATGGACAGCTGAGAGTCCAAAATGACTCCCAGGGTGCGCACCTGGTCCTTCAGGGGCACAGTTACCCCATTCAGGACCAGGGAATCCTCCACACCCACCTGCCTCCTGTCTCCCAAGAACAGTACTTCTGTCTTGTCAGGAGTCAACCTCAATCTGTTAGCCACCATCCATCCTCCAACCGCCTCCAGACACTCACACAGGACCTTCACTGGTTCCAATTTGAAAGAGAGGTAGAGCTGGGTATCATCATTCCTACGTTTGAAACTAGAACTTGGTTAAGAACCAATGAGGACTAGAACCTTACTTTAGGGAAAGCGTGGCAGCCCTTGTAGATTTGGCTCCCTTTTGGTTTCAGAAACGCACAGGAACGTGGAGCTGGACCCCATCACCACAGAGGAGCAGGTGTTGGAGGTCAAAGGCTACCTGTCCAAGGTGGGCGGCATCAGCCAGGTGTTGGCCCGGCGTCACATGAAGGTGGCCTTTTTCGGACGGTGAGTGGGGCGCCAGGCAAGCGGTCTTGTGCCCAGTGAGGAATTTGGCTGAGGGTGGTGGCAGAAGCTCTACAGTGTGTCCTTGTCTGCCAGCAAATGCCAGCTTGATTGAATCACCTTCTCGTTTTACTCTTGGCTGGAAAAAGTCAACACTTCTGAAGCTCAGATCCCTGCTCAGCCATAAAAAGGTGGCAAGGAAGCCTTTTTCCCCACCCGAGGGCCAAATTCCCTTCTGGACAACTTCCTGAGGGCCACATGCCAGGGTTTTGCAGGGCCAGAGCAAAAAGTAGATAGAGCAGTAACTGGATTTTCGACATATATATATATATATATATATATATGTATGTGTGTGTGTGTGTGTGTGTGTGTGACGCTGTGGGTAAAACCTCAGCGCCTAGGACTTGCTGATCGCATGGTCGGCGGTTCAAATCCCCGCAACAGGCTAAGCTCCTGTTGTTCGGTCCCAGCTCCTGCCAACCTAGCAGTTCGAAAGCACCCCTAAGTGCAAGTAGATAAATAGGGACCGCTTACCAGCGGGAAGGTAAACGGCGTTTCCGTGTGCTGCGCTGGCTCGCCAGATGCAGCTTGTCACGCTGGCCACGTGACCCGGAAGTGTCTGCGGACAGCGCTGGCTCTCGGCCTCTAGAGTGAGATGAGCGCACAACCCTAGTCTGTCAAGACTGGCCCGTACGGGCCTTTACCTTTATATATATAGGGGTGTGTGTGTGTATGTATATATACATATACATCTGTATATAAACATACATACATACATACATACACATGTGTATATATATATATATATATATATATATATATATATATATATATACACACATACACAGTGGTACCTCAGGTTACATACCCTTCAGGTTACATACACTTCAGGTTACAGACTCCGCTAACCCAGAAATAGTGCTTCAGGTTAAGAACTTTACTTCAGGATGAGAACAGAAATCGTGCTCCGGCGGCGCATCAGCAGCAGGAAGCCCCATTAGCTAAAGTGGTGCTTCAGGTTAAGAGCAGTTTCAGGTTGAGAACGGACCTCCGGAACGAATTAAGTACTTAACCTGAGGTTCCACTGTACATACATGTATATATACATATACATATATATATATATGTATGTATGTATATATATATATATATATACACACACACACACACATTCATATATATATGTGTGTGTGTGTGTGTATGTGTGTGTATATATAATGTATATATGTATATGTGTCTGTGTGTGTGTGTACACACACACACACATTTTTATTGGTTTTTGCATATATTTTCCAAACAAATCATGTCATCTCATCTCATCTTATACATCATTTTGGCTATTTTAGCCTGAGACTTCCATCAACCACGTCTGATAATTTTCAAACCTCCTCTTTCAATCCTACATTTATTATCCTAACTATTACTTTTAATAGTCAATAACTTAAAATCCATTCTCATAAATCTTTTCTGTAATATTTCATATAGTTCTCCTTACAAAACATCTTGTAGTTCTATCAGCGTGGTCAGATGATTACAATTGTCTTTCAAATAACTCGCATATTTCCACCAATCTTTCAAGAATTTCTGGTCCCGCTGGTTTCGAATTCTCCCTGTCATCTTATCCAATTCTGCGTAGTCCATTAATTTCATCTGCCATTCCTCTTTCGTCGGTAATTCTTCTTGCTTCCATTTCTGTGCCAGTAATACTCTTGCTTCAGGATTTTTGACTTTTGTTAAGCACAAGTAATAGCAGCATTTTTTTCCAGGGGACGTGAATAAAAATGACCCACATTCAATGCTTTGTGCGTGCTTAATTTTCATAGAATTATAGAGCCCAACCCCTCTGCAATGCGGGCATCTCAACATGTGGTCTCCCATCCAATTTGAAACCACCCCAGACCCTGCTTAGCTTTGCAAACGTGCTAGCCTTTTTATTGCCGTATTATTTCCCCAGCCACTCTGTACGGCTTCCAGCACATAACAAAACGTCCAGCCATATAAACTTCCTGATACAGGGCTGCCTTCAGACGTCTTCTAAGAGTTGTGTAGTTCTTTTAACTCCCTTATCTCACTCAGTTGTGTTGCTATTCTTTGTTTCTTCTGGTGTGTTGCTGGAGCAGATTTTCCTGCTGAAATAAATAAAATGATTTAAAAAACGAAACAAAATCCCTTCACAGCTGAGGAGTTGCGGGCAGAACTATGTGGTTGTTGTTTGTGGCTGTGCTTGCTCCTGGCATGCAGCCCCCAGAGGATTGGTCAAGGGCCGGTAATAAAGGCTCAGCCGCCACCCCTGGTTTTACATAGCCCTTTTGTCCAGGCAGGGCAGGTCCCTGCCCCAAGGACCTTACAGATGCGTTTGTGTTCTCAGGACGAGCAATGGGAAGAGCACAGTCATCAATGCCATGCTGTGGGACAAGGTCCTTCCCTCGGGCATCGGACACACCACAAACTGCTTCTTGCGCGTGGAGGGGACAGAGGGCCAGGACGCCTTTCTGCTCACTGAGGGGTCCGAGGAGAAGAAAAGCGTCAAGGTGAGCACATCTCCAGTCAGCGGAGGGAGACAGTTTTTGGAAGGGAGGGCGAGCAGCTCTTTCCAGATGTTTTCAGTCTACTATTGTTTTAACTCCATGAAACTTTTACATTATTATTGCTGGTTTTTCCTACTGGTGATTTTATAGCTTTTATCTTTTTCTTTTGCAAAGCACTTCGAGGAGTTTTTTCCTACAGTCAGGAACTGTAAATTTTATGAAATAAATAGTTTCTATACCACTTAATAGGGATGCGGGTGGCACTGTGGTCTAAACCACAGAACCTAGGGCTTGCCAATCAGAAGGTTGGTGGTTCGAATCCCCGCAACGGGGTGAGCTCCCGTTGCTTGGTCCCTGCTCCTGCCCACCTAGCAGTTCAAAAGCACGTCAAAGTGCAAGTAGATAAATAGGTACCGCTCTGACGGGAAGGTAAATGGCGTTTCCGTGCGCTGCTCTGGTTCGCCAGAAGCGGCTTAGTCATGCTGGCCACATGACCCAGAACCTGTACGCCGGCTCCCTCGGCCAATAAAGCGAGAAGAACGCCACAACCCCAGAGTCGGCCATGACTGGACCTAACGGTCCTTTACACCACTTAATGGTAGAGCGGGCTTCTAAGCCTCCCAAAACCACTTCCCACTCAAACCCATAATTTTCTTTGATCCTTTTACACGGTTTCGTATGTCCGTGGTATTTTATGCATTGTGACTTGCCTTTGTTTTTATTGATTATCGTTTAGTAATTTTCTATTGCGACTGATAAGTGTAAGCCATTTAATTGTTATTTGCTGATATTTAATTTTCCTGTTTACCACTAGATTCTAATGGATCGTTGAATATTGCTTTGTTTGATATAAGTTGTTTGTATTTAAGTTATTGTGACTTTTTTTTGTACTGGATCAGATTGTTATTATTAATGTTTGACATTTCATTATTTTTTTATATGGGTTGGAAGCTGCCCCAGGTGGCTGGGCCAACCCAGCCAGATGGGCAGGGTATAAATAAATAAATAAAATAAATACTATTATTATTATTATTTCTCTCTTTCTATCTGCCAACCCTCTATGTCCAGACGGTCAACCAACTGGCTCACGCACTCCATCAAGATGAACTCCTGACTGCCGGAGGAATGGTCAGTGTAATGTGGCCAAACTCCAAGTGTCCCCTCCTCAAAGATGACCTGGTTTTGATGGACAGGTGAGAGATCTGCCTTTCCCCCATGCCCCTGGGGAACAATCCTGAAACCAGTTGGCTGCTAAGTTGCTGTACGCATGTAGAAGCACGGAAAACGAGGGAGATGTTTCCCCAGAAACTCCTCCTGCGCCGCTGGCCTCGTTCCAGCTTCCTGGCTTAGCAGGCATTTAATTTGTAAACTGATGCTATATTCTCCCGGTGAGCTAATTGCAGCCAGCTTATCCTTTCTCCGTAGGCGATTTGAGATAATGGCTTTAATTCCTTCTCTGCTTCTAAAATCTGCCCCTCTCTTTCTAAAAACAGTTTGCGCCTTTTTAAAAACCTCCTCTCTCCCAGTCCTGAAAACTGGCTGCTAGTTGTTAGCCACTGGTTTCTCAAAAGCATCCATTTGGCTGAGATGAGAAAGCAGGATGCTATTCTCAGTATCTGGTACTCACAGGTAGACTCTGACTGGCCACGGAGGCTCAATTGAACTATATGCATATTAAGAGGCAGGATAAGGTTCTGTCTGTTGCAGAAATTATTTCTGCCCCACAGAAGCTTTCACAAGAAACAGGAAGCAGGACTGGTTAGGCCTTCGGCTCTTCCGTGTTTTTCCTTCTTATTGTTTGCGTGTACCACCTGTGCTCAGAGATCTGTATTGGTGTCCAATTTGCTACCAGGCTGTGTTCAAGTTTTTAATAATAGCACATAAAACTCTTAACAGTTTTGGTCAAGTTTCCCGGCAATATCGCCTTACCCCCAAATCGGCCAGCTTGACCTCTCTGATCTGCAGAACTGCCGCTGCTGCAGGTGCCAAATTATACTCCTTCCGCATTTGTAAGAGGTAAATCTTCTAGTGTGGTGGAACCTGCACTTTGGAACTCCCTGCCACTTGACACCAGGCAGGCGTCCTCACTGTACTCTTTTTTGTGCCTGCTAAAATCATTTGTAGGCCAGACTTCCCACGTGTGTAGAATGCCAACATGTGTTTTAATCTGGTTTTTAGCACATTGTTGATTTTCTGAAGGTCTGATTGTTGCTGCTTTTTTACAGATGTGTGTGTATATATATATGTATACCACTTTGAAGGAGGTTTTTTTTTTGCAGTCAAATGGTTTATAAATGTTAGGAAATAAATAGCTTTGAATCAAAGCCCTGCTTTCTCAGTAGTTCGGGGTGGGCTGTTGTGTTGTCGGGCTAACGAGACAGCTGTCAATAACACTTTTCTTCTGCATCTGGCATTCCTTCCCCCACCCCTTGCCTGTCCTATTAGCCCTGGAATCGACGTAACCACCGAATTGGACAGCTGGATTGACAAGTTCTGCTTGGACGCTGACGTCTTTGTCTTGGTGGCAAACTCCGAGTCGACCCTGATGCAGACGGTAAGCCTCATCTTTCGGTTAATTTACCTTCTCTTTGCTTTCGGAGGAGACTTTGCCATGCCTCTCAATATCTGTTGGCTGGCAATCACCGCGAGCAGGGAGAGTCACCATTGCGTTTGGGTGTTGCTTGCGAGTTTCTTTTAAAAAAATATATATTAAAGACTTTTCATAATACAGAACAAACTAGTCTAAACAAACACATTTAGTTCCATTTCTTATTGTATCCCACTTCCCGTTGTATTATCCCGTTTTGATTTCTCGTTACACATCTGTCCAGTAATGTATCTCCAGTATAATACAGTGGTACCTCGGGTTACATACGCTTCAGGTTACAGACTCCGCTAACCTGGAAATAGTACCTCAGGTTAAGAATTTTGCTTCAGGATGAGACAGTTTTAGGTTAAGAACGGACCTCCAGAACGAATTAAGTACTTAACCCGAGGTACCACTGTATCCTGTTGCATCCCTCTTGTTTTTTATGATAGTATCCTGATCTCTTGATCTAGGCCCAGCTTTCCAAACTTTCCATGTTGGCAACACACTTTTCAGACGTGCATCATTTCGCGACACAGTAATTCAGTTTGGCATCGTTTCGCGACACAGTATTTCAGTTTTACTAGCAAACTGGAAGTTAAATTAACCCCTTTCCAGCCCCGGGAGGAGCATTTGTGCAACACACCTACACACTGCAGCCGACACACAGTTTGGAAAATTCTGCTCTCAGCCCTTTCGTTTTTCCAGTCTTTTTCCAGAGGCAATACCATAGCTTTAAGAGCAATGTTCTTTGAGTCCACTCCAGATTCGTAAACAGAGTCCTTTCTTTCCGCTTAAGCTAAAGAAAGTCCAGCACCGAAATCCCAAACCCTTTCCCCCCTTTTCTGGCCCCATATCCAAATGTAATCACCATTTGTAATCTTACCTTCTCCTTCTCCAAATCATTGTATGGAGATTAGGCCTGGATTTTGTATCAGTGCATTGCCCAGGACTGGTATGAGGGCCAGACTGTGACGGCGGCTTCACTGGGCAATATTATCATGGCTGAAACCGTCGCAGCAGCTCCTGGAGTGACCAAACTGCTTTGCATGCACCCAAGTCTCTGGTCTCTGTTGGTTGCCAAACTCTGTGTGTGTGTGTGTGTGTGTGTGTGTGTGTGTGTGTGTGTGTACAGTGGAACCTTGGTTTCCAAACGGCTTAGTTGCCAAACAAATCGGCTCCCAAACGCTGCAAACCCGGAAATAAGTGTTCCGGACTGTGAACGTTTTTCAGAAGCCAAACATCCGACGGTTTCAGGAGTCGAACGGACTCCCGGAACGGATTACCGTATTTTTTGCTCTATGAGACGCACTTTTTCCCTCCTAAAAAGTATGGGGAAATGTGTGTGCGTCTTATGGAGCGAATGCAGGCTGCGCTGCTATCCCAGAAGCCAGAACAGGGAGAGGGATCGCTGCGCAGCGCTCCCTCTTGCTGTTCTAGCTTCTGGCTTAGCCCCTCTGTCCCTTCCCCCACCTCCCGCAAAAGCCCCCAAGAGCCGCGCTCCCTTTAAAGAGCCGCGCGGAGGGGGCTTTTCCTTGGGGAAAAGTCTGCTAGCGCCGCTCACACACTCCACGCGGCTCGTGAAATGGAGCGCTGAGCAGAGCCTGGGATGCATACAGGCTCTGCTCAGCGCTCCCTTTAAAGAATATTTTCTTCCTTGCCTCCCCCCTCTAAAAACTAGGTGTGTCTTATGGTCAGGTGCACCTTATGGAGCGAAAAATACGGTGAGTTCGAGAACCAAGCTACCACTGTAGAGGATGTTTTTGAGTGATGTGGAAGGGCAACTCTGGAGCGGGGAGGCCAAGGGGGTGCATGCCCGGGCCCAGTGTCACCCAGCCACACACGCCCGATTCTCTGACTTCGGCCCTCCTTTTCCAGGAGAAGCAGTTCTTCCACAAAGTCAACACCCGGTTGTCGCGGCCCAACATTTTCATCCTGAACAACCGCTGGGATGCCTCTGCCTCCGAACCGGAGTATATGGAAGAGGTGAGAGTTTTCAGCGGAAGCCGTGAAGGGCGTTTGGGGAGGGGGGGAGTTCCACCGTTCCTCACGCGAGCCCCCTTTCCCCCTTCCAGGTCCGGCGCCAACATATGGAACGCTGCACCAGCTTCCTGGTGGACGAGCTGGGTGTGGTGGATCGGGCCCAGGCCGGCGACCGCATCTTCTTCGTCTCCGCCAAAGAGGTGCTGAGCGCCCGAATCCAGAAGGCGCAGGGGATGCCCGAAGGAGGTAACCGGGTGGGACCCCACTTCCCAGAGTGGGAAGTCTCCACTGGCCTAGTCGCCATCTCTTGGCCTAGTCTACCTCACAGGGTTGTTGTGTAGCTAGATTGGGGAGTGGGCCTAAGAACAGGCTTTTTCTGTAGTGGCTCCGTTTGTGGAATGCTCCCCAGGGAGGTTCACCTAGTGCCTTCGTTATATATTTTTATAGGCGCCAGGCAAAAATTTTCCTTTTCACCCAGGCCTTTGGCCAATTAATATTCTGCAGCCTTTTAAATGTGTCAGCGGGTTTTTTTGGTTTGATTATTTACTTGTGTTTTACCTTGTATTTTATTCTGTGAACCTCCCTGAGATTTTTTGACGAAGGGCCATACAGTGGTACCTCGGGTTAAGTACTTAATTTGTTCCGGAGGTCCGTACTTTACCTGAAACTGTTCTTAACCTGAAGCACCACTTTAGCTAATGGGGCCTCCTGCTGCTGTCGCACCGCCAGAGCACGATTTCTGTTCTCATCCTGAAGCAAAGTTCTTAACCTGAAGCACTATTTCTGGGTTAGTGGAATCTGTAACCTGAAGCGTATGTAACCTGTAGCGTATGTAACCCGAGGTACCACTATATAGCAATCTAAAATAAAAGTGGTACCTTGGTTTTCGAACATCTCGCAAGCCGAACGTTTTAGTTTTCGAACGCTGAAAACCCGGAAGTAAATGCTTCCGTTTTCTAACACGCCTCGGTTTTCAAACGTTTCAGAAGTTGAATGGCCTTCCAGAACAGATTACGTTTGAAAACCGAGGTACCACTGTACATACATACATACCACATTGGGCTCCTTGGAGGAAAGGCAGGATAGGAATAAAATATTGTAACTCCTTCTGATAACAAACTCAGGCGCTGAGTGCCAACAAGATTTCAGCCCCAATGGGTCAGCTTTTAATTTTATTTATTCCTTAAAACATTTGCATACTGCGGGTGGCATTGTGGGTTAAACCACAGAGCCTAGGACTTGCCGATCAGAAGGTCGGCGGTTCAAATCCCCACGACGGGGTTAGCTCCTGTTGCTCAGTCCCAGCTCCTGCCAACCTAGCAGTTCAAAAGCACGTCAAAGCGCAAGTAGATAAATAGGTACCGCTCCGGCGGGAAGGTAAACGGCGTTTCCGTGCGCTGCTCTGGTTCACCAGAAGCAGTTTAGTCATGCTGGCCACATGACCCGGAAGCTGTACGCTGGCTCCCTCGGCCAGTAAAGCGAGATGAATGCCGCAACCCCAGAGTTGGCCACGACTGGACCTAATGGTCAGGGGTCCCTTTACCTTTACTTTTATATCATAAATATCTTAAGAGGTGTGCAGCAATAAAAACAGAAAACTGTTAAAAAGTTAAAAGCAGACACCAATGAAGCATTGTGGGAGGGTGCTTCCTTAATTGCTTGCATAGGCCTGGTGGAATAGGAAGGTTTTCGGCAGGCATTTAAAAGTCGGCACAGAAGGCACCCGCTGAATCTCCAGTGGCAGAGAGTTCCGCTGGGCTAGGCTGACGACACTAAAGACCCGATTTCTTGTTGCCATCAAATGAGCTTCACCAACTTGGGACGCAGGTGGCGCTGTGGGTTAAAGCCTCAGCGCCTAGGGCTTGCCGATCGAAAGGTCGGCGGTTCGAATCCCTGCGGCGGGGTGCGCTCCCGCTGCTCGGTCCCAGCGCCTGCCAACCTAGCAGTTCGAAAGCACCTCTGGGTGCAAGTAGATAAATAGGGACCGCTTACCAGCGGGAAGGTAAACGGCGTTTCCGTGTGCGGCTCTGGCTCGCCAGAGCAGCGATGTCACGCTGGCCACGTGACCCGGAAGTGTCTCCGGACAGCGCTGGCCCCTGGCCTCTTAAGTGAGATGGGCGCACAACCCCAGAGTCTGTCAAGACTGGCCCGTACGGGCAGGGGTACCTTTACCTTTACCTTAACTTGGGGAAAGTTGGTGAGGACGTTTTGAGGTTCTTAGGGAAGACAGGTGGCACCAAAAAGACCCTGTTTTTGTGTGAGATGGGATCAGAAGCAGGGACTCCCTTGCTGATTTTAATTGGGTGGGGGTGGAATATCCTGACTATTTCAAGTGGATTTTGATGCTTTTTCCCTCCTAGGCGGGGCACTGGCAGAAGGGTTCCAAGTGAGGATGTTTGAGTTCCAGAACTTTGAGAGGAGATTTGAGGCAAGTCTTGATTTTGTGTGCTGAGCTCATCCCGTATACCAACACCCCAGGGGCAAAGAATAGAATAGAATAGAATAGAATAGAATAGAATAGAATAGAATAGAATAGAATAGAATAGAATAGAATAGAATAGACTTTATTTGCGTAGCCGACAGGCCATAGCATCAAAGGACAAACACCGACAAAAATACATTACGAATATAGTTACCATAAAATCTTATGACCTATTAAAACCCTAGGTAGAAGCTGGATTATCATTCATCCATGACCCTCTGTCCCATGGGCGGCGGCCTTTTCTCTGGTAGATTGTTCCAGGTCGGTTAAGTGAATAGACCAGCCAAATTGAAAGATGATAAATATAAATATAACCTCGGAGGGATGGTCAGGAAAGGGAGAAAGATAATAATAACCAGATGCAGATAAATTAATAATCTCAGTACTTAAAACTTGGCAGAGGTAATAAAATAATAATAATAAAACGTAAAGATAATAATAATAAGATCCTAGGCGAGGAATCCGGGTGACGACACTGATGTCATTCAGATAGCAGCTCTTAGTCTCATTGCTCTCTCGATAAATTTGGCAACCTTCTCTGTTGTCGAGCTGTTCTGGTTGGCTAGGAGTGAGAACAATTTGGCTTCACAAGAGCGGCCCAGGATGGCAAATAGGAGCGGCATGATGGTCTCGTCCCTGAGATCTTTATATAGGGAGCAAGACAAGAGAACGTGTGACACAGTCTCTACGTAGCCAGCTCCACAGGGGCAGAGCCGGTTCTCGAATGAAATTTTTTGATATCTACCTTCAAGAACAGCTGAGGGTAACATATTTAGTCTGGCCAGTGTAAAGGCCCGTCTGAGTTTTGGAATGGTTAAGGTAGACAAATAAGGTGCCCAAAAATCAAAGTGGGGCAAAGCATCTGTGCTCTGCAAGTGAAAGAACTTCCAGTTTTGCCCCATTTATAGTAAGGCCTGAGTGCAGATGATGGGAGCAGTTTCTCTGAGGCTGCCTGCCAGAGCCGGTAATACTGGGATAGATGGGCCAAAAGCCAGAAGGCAGCTTCTTACGCCCCTGGGCAGTGTGGATTAATAACCTCCATTTCTCAAAACTCTGTGCAATGGATTTTAATTGTCCCTTACTTGCCTGAGCAAATTCCTCTCCCTTTTTATAGTTTCCCCTCAAATCGCTCTATGCCAGCCTCCCTGCAACCTGGGACTCTCTGGATTTTTTGGACTACAATTCCCATCAATCACAGCCAGTGCTGGCATTGGATGATGGGAGTTGTAGTCCAAAACATCTGGAAGGCCCCTGGTTGAGAAAAGGCTGGTTTCTTCTATTCTTCCCTCCTCTCTTGAGCTAAGAAATAATGGAAACTTCCCCACTCCCAGAAATTTGACACCAGGATAGTTATTGCATTGGTGCTGTGGGACACGGGTGGCGCTGTGGGTTCGAATCCCCGCGACGGGGTGAGCTCCCGTTGCTCGGTCCCTGCTCCTGCCAACCTAGCAGTTCGAAAGCACCTCAAAGTGCAAGTAGATAAATAGGTACCGCTCCAGCGGGAAGGTAAACGGTGTTTCCGTGCGCTGCTCTGGTTCGCCAGAAGCGGCTTAGTCATGCTGGTCACATAACCCGGAAGCTGTACGCCAGCTCCCTCGGCCTATAGAGCGAGATGAGCGCCACAACCCCAGAGTCATCCACGACTGGACCTAATGGTCAGGGGTCCCTTTACCTTTTGTCTGAGTAAATAACCCACAATCTTTGTTTTGTGAATAGTGCAGGTTTTTTTTTGAACTAGGTTATAGAGAAATCCCGAGAAACCCAATTTTCATTTAAAATAAAATCAAGTTTGATGAGACGTGGTTCTTATATTAATGAGCAGAGTGGTCAATTTCCCCCTACCTGTAACTCAGACATGCCTCTGGGGAGGCATTGTTTGACAGTAAAATCACAAGTTTGGGAAGGGAAGGCCCTTTGAAAGGGAAATGAAGACCATTGGAAATGAAGATGTACTGCTGGGCAAATATTCACTGTTTAGATTGTTGTATTTGAGGGGGAGGGGATTGAGGAGAAAATCAAGTTGCTGGTCCTCAAGGTGGCAAAGTTAGGACCGAAAGTGGATCACCAAATGCCAAAGTTGCCCCCCTTGAGATTGCCAGAAGCAGGTAACCTGCTGTATGTAAAATCTGCTTGATTTTTAATCTGTAAAATGCAGGTTGCTGAGCTGAACTTCCTGTCCCCTTTGCTCATGCAGGAATGCATCTCTCAGTCGGCGGTGAAGACCAAGTTTGAGCAGCACACAGTCAGAGCCAAGCAGATCGCGGAAGAGGTCCGCCACATCATGGACTCGGTGCATGTGGCTGCCCAGGAACAGAGGTGAGCAGCTGCAGAACAGCAGGAGATGGTCAGACGCGTTGCTTTCTTCTGAAAGTAGAAGTTCAAACGTAGTCACAGTGGCTGGTTGCAGCCACTGATAGTCTCCTCCATGAATTTGCCTGATTCTCTGATCCAAAGAATTTTGATGCAGAGATGGTTCAAAGTGAGCCAGGTGGGCTTTTAATCTCTTTTAGAGAATATACAAAGTCACAGGTTAAAGGAGGATGTATGCAGTAACAACTCTTTGGCTCAGACTTCCAGCCCAGGATGCAGAATGCTTCAAAAGTAAAGTAAAGTAAAGTAAAGTAAAGTAAAGTAAAGTAAAGTAAAGTAAAGTAAAGTAAAGTAAAGTAAAGTAAAGTAAAGTAAAAAGTAAAGTAAAGTAAAAAGTAAAGTAAAGTAAAGTAAAGTAAAGTAAAAAGTAAAGTAAAGTGGTACCTCGGGTTAAGTACTTAATTCGTTCCGGAGGTCCGTTCTTAACCTGAAACTGTTCTTAACCTGAAGCACCACTTTAGTTAATGGGGCTTCCTGCTGCTGATGCGCCGCCGGAGCACGATTTCTGTTCTCATCCTGAAGCAAAGTTCTTAACCTGAAGCACTATTTCTGGGTTAGCGGAGTCTGTAACCTGAAGCGTATGTAACCTGAAGCATATGTAACCCAAGGTACCACTCTAAAATAAAGTAAAATAAAATTAATAACATAATATAATATAATATAATATAATAATATATAATATGCTTGCACCCACACACTTGTTAAGTGAAATGAAATGGTTTCTCCCAATGGAAAACATTTGCTGCTGAAGGGTGGATCGGAGTGGGGAGGCCTGCTGGCCGCTAAGGGGGCTGATCGAGGTGGCAAGATCTGCTAACACGAAGGGGCTGATTCAGGGGAAGGTCTGTTGCCGCTAAGGGGCTAATCAGGGTGGGGAGTCCTGCCACTGTTAAGGACCTGATTGGGGGAGGCGTGCCACCGCTAAGGAGCTGATCAGGGGCAGGGGGCTGCTGATGCAAAACGGCTGATCAGGAGGAGACTTGCAGTCTCTTTTGCTGTTATGTCCTTGTGCATACAGAACTGCGGAAAACCCACTGGCCTGGTTGCCTAGCTCTGTTCAGTATTGTGTTGTTGTTGTTGTTTAGTCGTTTAGTTGTGTCCGACTCTTTGTGACCCCATGGACCAGAGCACGCCAGGCACTCCTGTCTTCCACTGCCTCCCGCAGTTTGGTCAAACTCATGCTGGTAGCTTCGAGAACACTGTCCCCTTCTCCTTGTGCCCTCCATCTTTCCCAACATCAGGGTCTTTTCCAGGGAGTCTTCTCTTCTCATGAGGTGGCCAAGATATTGGAGCCTCAGCTTCAGGATCTGTCCTTCCCGTGAGCACTCAGGGCTGATTTCCTTCAGAATGGATAGGTTTGGTCTTCTTGCAGTCCATGGGATTCTCAAGAGTCTCCTCCAGCACCATAATTCAAAAGCACCAATTCTTCGGCGATCAGCCTTCTTTATGGTCCAGCTCTCACTTCCATACATTGCTACTGGGAAAACTGTAGCTTTAACTATACGGACTTTTGTTGGCAAGGTGATGTCTCTGCAGTTCAGTATTAGGTGTTCGTATTTCCTCTTCCTCATCTGGGCTAGCCAGCCCTCCTCCTCCTTCCTGCTAGGAAAGGAAGTCTCCCAAAAACCGCCAGCCGATTTCCTGACTTTCCCTTTAGTACAAGAAAATGCATTATTTGTTTTTCTTCTTTCCCACCACCCAACACATGCCTTGTTCCATCTCCCAGGATTTACTGCCTAGAGATGCGAGAGGACCGCCAGGAGCGCCTGGGCTTCATCGACAAGCAGCTGGATCTGCTCACTCAAAACTACAAGCTGAAGATCAAGCAGATCACAGAAGAGGTGGAGCGGCAGGTGAGGGCATCGCCACCCTCTGGGCTGCGCTTCGGGCAAGGGTCCAGGGTCCCTCTCAGCAGAGCCAGTGGCCAGGGCCTTTTCGGTTGTGGCGCCCTGCCTCTGTGGAATCTCCTCTGCTCTGAATTATGGCAAACAGAGCTGTGCTCCCAGGGACTGATGGGAGTTGCAGTTCAAAGTCTCCAGAGGCTGCTCTGTTCATGTTCCGGATACGCTTCTTTGTAGATTTAAATTTTTGAGAATGGAGGTTATAGACCTGCACAGGCAAAACATAAAATCGTAGCGCTTAAGGGGACGTGTTGGGTCATCTAGTCTAACCCCCTGTGATGCAGGAGAACTCGGCAAAATCTTCCTTTTATCAGAGTGATCCAGGTCAGGATCCATGCAGAGCATCCAGTTGGCCAGGTTTCAACATCCTGTGGCCGCTAAGAATGTTGAGTCTTCATTGGGCATTTGGAAGACTATTGGTAAAACCTCTTTGGTGTTTCGCAACTTTCTGACTAGTTGCGGGACCTTAGCCAGACCTAGCAGAGTAAACGCAGAATCCACGGAAGCAATTGGCAACTTGGCTGCAGACAGGATACACGAAGCAGGAACCAGGAACTTGTAGTTAGATGTTTATTATATACAGTGGACTATTTACAGGAACAGAACACGGATCTTTTGCTAGCTCTCTCTGACACAACTCACAACTCCCACACTGACACACAGAACTCTGAAGCACTGAACTTCTGAACTAACACATTCCAGCTAGTAGGCCATTATCACTCCCTTGAGAGAGCTTGACCAATCAGGGAGCTGTCTCCATGCCTTCATTATCACCAGGCAGACTTACTCCTTCACATTGCCTTCTGGCTGGCTGCCAAACCTTAATTGACTCTGTGTGAGTAGCTGCACGTACACAGTTTCCCAACAAATACTTTGGGGGTTTACCCAGCAGGGCTGATTCCTCTCTCCTGTTTTCCAAATGGCCCTGATTTTGACTCCCATTTTCTGTTGCCCAACTCCCCAACCTTTGTTTGTTATTAGAGTGATTCCTTCGTGCAAAACCACACTTCCTTCGATTTGCACCCATTCTGCTTTTCCTTCAACGGAGGGCAGAGGTTTGGTACACACACACACACACACACACACACTCATACTCGTGCTCTGGGCACAGAGGAAGGCCCTGATTCTCTGTGCTTTGCCTTGGTCACCTACCATAACACAATTGCACCTTCCAGGTCTCCAACGCGATGGCGGAAGAGATCAGACGCCTCTCCGTGTTGGTGGACGACTTCCAGTTAGATTTTCACCCGTCTCCCGTAGTCATTAAAGTTTATAAAAATGTGAGTCACAGCAATTATTATCTGTTGTTGTTTTTACCTGTTGCTTATAAGCTTACGAGGAATAGCTCAGATGTTTGTTGGGGTGGCTTGTAGCTGAGTGGTTGATCCCCCCCCCCCAAGAATCTTGGGAACTGTAGTTTGGGAGTTGTAGCTTTGCTAGGGGGTGGACTACAGTTCCCAGACCTGGGAGACCAGGGTTCATTTCCCCAATCGGCCATGAATCTCCCTGGGAGACCAACCTCACAGGGTCGTCGTAAGTGAGGAAGAGGGAAGAGCGATGTGCTCCAACGTGAGCTACTCGGAGGGAAAAGGCGGGATATCGATGCAAAAAAATTAACGGGGGGGGGGGTTTGGGGTACTTCATGTAAGAAGGGCCATGCCAAAAGCAGCCTTGAGCTCTACCTCTCTCCCCCTCCCCCCCCAGGAACTCCACCGGCACATTGAGGAGGGTCTCGGCCGGAATATGTCTGACCGCTGCTCCAGCTCCATCACGACGTCTCTACAGACGATGCAGCAGGAGATGATTGGTTAGTGAAAAAGGAGCAGCTCTCCTGTGCTGCTTGGGAATTAAGTACCTGTACCTGAGCCAGATGTTTGGAGATCTAGGCTGCTTCAGAGACACACCCTTTTCTGTTTTCTCGCTTGTAAAGCAGAGCTAGGGAACCTGCAGATGGACCACAGCTTTGGTCACCCCAGGCTGGGGCTGATGGGAGTTAAAGGTAAAGGGACCCCTGACCATTAGGTCCAGTCGTGACCGACTCTGGGGTTGCGGCGCTCATCTCGCTTTATTGGACGAGGGAGCCGGCGTACAGCTTCTGGGTCATGTGGCCAGCATAACTAAGCCGCTTCTGGCGAACCAGAGCAGCGCACGGAAACGCCGTTTACCTTCCCGCCAGAGCGGTACCTATTTATCTACTTGCACTTTGAGGTGCTTTCAAACTGCTAGGTTGGCAGGAGCAGGGACCGAACAACGGGAACTCACTCCGTCACGGGGATTCGAACCGCCAACCTTCTGATTGGCAAGTCCTAGGCTCTGTGGTTTAACCCACAGAGCCAGAGGGCCCCTTCACTTGACTGGACCATCCCTTGCCTTTACTGCCCCAGCATCGTTTTTAATGCAGGGCCACGGACCAAGGGCTATGCTGGCAGGGGCAGATGGGAGTTGGAGTCCAGCAACATCTGGAGGGCCACAGGCTCCCCATCCCTGAACTAGGCCATCACTTGCCCTCACTGCCCTTGGCTGTCTTCAGTGCAGAGACAGGGACCATCGGTCAGGCTGGCAGAAACCAGCCTACTAACAGGGTTCCTATCCCCAGTGCATCTGATACGTTGGTCCGTGAATTGGGGCTTGTTCTAATAGCAGGTTCTGTTGCCTCTTTGCTCCCCCGTGAAGATGGGTTAAAGCCCCTCCTGCCAGCCTCCCTGAGAGGCCAGATAGACAAGCTCATTCCCCGGCAGTGCTTCGCGATGAGCTACGACCTCAACTGCGACAAGCTCTGCGCCGACTTCCAGGAGGATATCCAGTTCCACTTCTCTCTTGGCTGGACGATGCTCGTGAACAGGTTCCTGGGACCCAAGAACACCCGGCGGGCCTTGATGGGCTACAATGACCAGGTGAGAAGAGCCTTTTGGCTACCCTCCAGCACCCTGCTTCACCCAGTAGGTGCTTCTGAAAAGCCCCCCTCCCCAAGCAGCTTCCTCTCCTGTTCTTGGGTCGTGGCAGAGAAATAGAGCATCTGCCTTGTACGCGGAAGGTCTTGAATTCGATACCCAGGTAGAGCCAGAAAGCTGGTATTATCAGGCAGTTCCCAATGTGGCTTAATAATAATAATAATTATATTATTTATATACCCGGACACGGGGGTCCAGCGCCGAAGGCCTTCTGGCGTTTCCCCCACTGGGAGAAGCCAAGTTACAGGGAACCAGGCAGAGGGCCTTCTCGGTGGTGGCACCCGCCCTGTGGAATGCCCTCCCACCAGATGTCAAAGAGAAGAACAACTACCAGACTTTTAGAAGACATCTGAAGGCAGCCCTGTTCAGGGAAGCTTTTAATGTTTAATAGACTATTGTATTTTAATATTCTGTTGGAAGCCACACAGAGTGGCTGGGGAAACCCAGCCAGATGGGCAGGGTGTGGGTGTGTGTATATATAAATAATTTATTAATTTATAATAATAATTTATTCATTTATTAATTAATAATAATAATAATACTCCGCTCATCTAGCTAGGTTTCCCCAACCACTCTGGGCGGCTTCCAGCACATCTAAAAGCATAATAAAACATCAAAACATTAATAGGCAGGTTCTTGGGCTCAGGGGCACCCAGTGTGTGCCCCAACCAGAAGGAACCAGCACACAGGGGAACTTGCAGTTTCTGCCACTTTCATCCTAAAGAACCCAAAATTATGGTGATGATTATTTATCAGATGTATATTATAGCCCTTCATCAAAAGATCTCAGGGTGGCTTGCAAGATAAAAACACAAGACAGAGGCACAGATAAATAGTTAAAAACAGAAACAATGTGCATTTGCATTCCACACACACCCTTCTCTCACACAATTCCTGCTTCTGCTAGCATTGGGGAGAGACAGTGATATGCAAAGTTCTGTGAAGCTGCCTGCTGGCCCTTTTACTGTGTCTTGGCCTCAGTAACCCAGCCTGTAAAATGGGGGAAAATAGCCCAGCTTGTCTTGTCCAAACAAATGAAGGAACTAAGCATTTTGCATTGTACTGGAAGTGCTTACAAATGGAGTCAAACCGTTCTCTTTCTTCTCTCTGCACCTTCCTCCCCCGCCCCCTTTTCAAACTTAGGTTCAGCGTCCTCTGCCTTTGACTCCAGCCAACCCAAGCCTGCCTCCCTTACCTCAGGGATCCTTGACTCAGGAAGAGCTGATGGTCTCGATGGTCACTGGGCTGGCCTCTCTCACCTCCAGAACCTCTATGGGCATCCTCGTGGTTGGAGGAGTGGTACGTTTGAAGGAGAACCTCGATATCTGAGGGTGTTTTGATTGCCTCGCCTGGCCCTCCTGTAGCTCAGTGACAGAGCATTGGCCCTGCATGCAGAAAGTGCAGTCCTTGGCATCTCCACATAGGACTGGCACAGACACCTGTCCGTAACCCTGAGAGCTGCTGCCAGTCCGTGTAGACAATACTGAGTTGGATGATTCCCCCCCACACACTATTGATGTTTCCAAAGACCTCTCCCTTGCAGTGTAGCTGTAATTCATGTGCTCCTCATATATAAGAGAACAGGGAGCCAGTGTGGTGTAGTGGTTAAGAGCGGTAGTCTCGTAATCTGGGGAACCGGGTTCGATTCCCCGCTCCTCCACATGCAGCTGCTGGGTGACCTTGGGCCAGTCACACTTCTCTGAAGTCTCTCAGCCCCACTCACCTCGCAGAGTGTTTGTTGTGGGGGAGGAAGGGAAAGGAGATTGCTAGCTGCTTTGAGACTCCTTCGGGTAGTGATAAAGCAGGATATCAAATCCAAACTCTTCTTCTTCTTCACATTTATATATTTTTTAAAAAATGAATATTTATTAGGATTTTCAGTAACAAAACAAAAACAAAAATAGACAAAAAGAGATTACAAAAATACAAAACTTAAAGACAATTAAAAACACATAAAATTTCAATTGCTTATTTTCCTTTAACTTGTTTCTCAGACCTCCTCACACCTCCCCTTCTTGTATTCCAATTTAAATTATTAACTCAGCAAATCCTTATTACTTATTTCTCAACCTTACTTAATAATTTATTTTAACATATTATTATTTTACTTATTCTCTTTCTTCCATTTCCTTAATTTATTTTTGCAAACCTTATCTTCATTTAGTTTAGACCATTTTAGAGACCAGTTTTAACTTATCCAAACTTAAACATCAATACTTATACATCAGTACTCATTCTTGAACATTTTTCCTAATGTCAACCAATTTCTTCTTCACATTTATAAGTCCACCTTTTTACTCTGAGGAGTACCGTATTTTTCGCTCTATTAGACGCACCGGACGATTGGATGCACCTAGTTTTTAGGGGAGGAAAACAAGAAATAAGAAAGGAACGCAAAGCATTCTGAGCTAAGAGGGAGCGCTCCTCCATCTTCACTCAGAAGGCTTTGCGGGGTACCCCTGAAGCCAGGAGAGCAAGCGGGATCGGTGCCCTCCTGGCTTCAGCGAAAGCAAGCCTACTGGCTTTCCTCCCGCAAGAGCCGCACACTCTTTAAAGCGAGCACGGCTCTTTGGGGCTTTTCTGGGAGGTGGGGAAAGGTGAAGTGATGAACATGAGGCAGAAGTTGATAATGCAGGTGAGCTGCGCACAGGTGGGCTGCATGCAAGCTGCTCGCCAGCCCTGTGGAGCCTCCTTTTATCGACACCAATATGCAAATCAGGCAGATACATTTTGGGCTGTGACCTTTACACATCTTCCGGTCCTAAGATAGTGGGGTGGTACAAAGTTATTTTGAAAAGGGAACACGACAAGGTTGCCCTATCTCCCCATTGTTATTCATTTTGGTCTTGGAGGTGCTCTTGAACATGATTAGGGGGGACCGGATGGTTGAAGGAATTCAGGTCGGAGAGAAACAATACAAATTGAAAGCGTTCGCAGATGACCTAGTTTTGACCCTACAGGAGCCAGAGCCAAGTACGAAAAAAGCATTACAATTGATCCAAGAATTTGGCCGGGTGGCGGGATTTAAATTAAACAAACAGAAAACTAAAGTATTGGGAAAGAACTTGACAGATACAGAGTCAGAATGGTTTCAGAAAGAGACAGAGTTAAATGTGGTTAAAAAAGTGAAATACCTAGGGGTAAATATAACATCAAAAAATCTAAATCTGTTTAAGGATAATTATGAGAAATGCTGGTCAGAAATTAAGAGAGATCTAGAAAGTTGGACAAGATTGAAACTTTCTTTGTTAGGCCGAATCGCCGCTGTAAAGATGAATGTATTGCCAAAAATGTTGTTTTTGTTTCAAACATTACAGATTGTGGATAAAACAGAATGCTTCCAGAAGTGTCAGAGAGATATTTCCAAATTTGTCTGGCAGGGCAAAAAGCCCAGAATCAAGTTTAAGATACTAACTGATGTGAAAGAAAGAGGGGGCTTTGCCCTGCCAGACTTAAGCTGTATTATGAAGCAGCAGCTTTCTGCTGGCTAAAAGACTGGCTACTTCTGGAGGACACTGATGTATTGGATTTGGAAGGTTTCAACAATGCGTTTGGTTGGCATGCATATCTATGGTACGATAAGGCTAAGATTCATAAGGCTTTTAAGAACCATATTGTCAGAAAGGCAGTGTTTAATGTCTGGACAAAATATAAAGACTTATTGGAAAATAAAACTCCAAGGTGGCTTTCACCATTGGAAGCTAAGGCCCGAAAAAGACTCAATATGGAGGCCAAATGGCCAAAGTATTGGGAAATATTAGAAAAAGAAGGAGACAATTGGAAATTGCAGAGTCAGGAGAAAATGAAAGACAAAGTGCGAGATTGGTTACACTACGCCCAGATTAAAGAAGTTTTTAAACTTGATAAAAAATTAGGATTCCAGGTGGAAAAATCGAAATTAGAAACGGAATTGCTAGAGCCTAAGACCAAGGTACTTTCAAGAATGTACAACTTGCTGTTAAAATGGAACACACAAGATGAAACGGTTAAATCGGCTATGATAAAGTGGGCACAGGACATAGGGACACAGGACATATTATGTTTGAGGACTGAGAAAAGTTGTGGACTACTGGGTTGAATTTCACTGCATGTAATGCTTTGAAAGAAAATGTAATGAAAATGATATATAGATGGTACATGACCCCAGTCAAACTTGCAAAAATATACCACTTGTCTGATAATAAGTGTTGGAAATGTAAGGAAAATGAAGGAACGTTCTTTCACCTTTGGTGGACCTGTCCTAAGGTGAAGGTCTTCTGGGAAATGATATATAATGAGCTGAAAAAGGTATTTAAGTATACCTTCCTTAAGAAACCAGAGGCCTTCCTTTTGGGTATTGTCGGCCAAGGGGTGTCAAAGAAAGACCGAACTTTTTTCATGTATGCAACAACAGCAGCAAGGATACTTATTGCTAAACACTGGAAAACCCAAGATCTACCCACACTGGAAGAATGGCAGATGCAACTGATGAACTACATGGAACTGGCTGAGATGACTGGCAGAATCCGAGACCTGGGAGAAGAAATCGTTGAAGAGGACTGGAAAAAATTTAAGCTTTATCTGCAAAAATATTGTAAACTGTATGAATGTTAAGCAGGATGCTTGATTTTAGACAAATTGGCACCATCAAAATAGATGAAGTAAATCATGAAGATAATTTAAATATAAGATGAAAAACCTAGGCTTCCGGGTCGGCGCCATCGCCGAATGGCGGACTCCCTCCAAGCTCCGGAGGGAGTCGGCTGGGTAGGGGTTGGGTCCTGCCGTGCCGGCGACGCGGGGACCCTCAAAAACCATGGGCGGAGATGCCCATGGACTTGGTGACTCGGCGGGCACCGTTTGCGCCCCCCCGACCCGCGAAGGAGCCTTTTTAAAGGCTGCAGAGTGGGTGACGGGGTGTGGTGTGGTGCTGTGAGTCCAATGCTTCCCCTGCCCAGCGAAGCCGCATGCCATTCGGCGGAGAGCAACGACTTCTTCTTTGAAAATTTCGGATTTGGACTAAAAGGAACAACCCGTGAGTAAATTGATTGGACTTAAAAGGGAAATTTGATCTTTGAATTTGGAGCGAGCGGGGGGAGTGCAAAAAGGAAGTCCGCCCCCCCCCCTGTTGTAGATGGCTCAACGCAAGGATTTGACAACTAAGATCGAGAGATGAACTTGTTTACCTGAGAAAAATTTTTAACTTCACGAAGGGAAATTACAATAATTGTGCTGGAGGAGAAGACTGATTTGTGGGAACTAAAATGCAACCCCCCCGGGAACCGGGAACGATCCGCTATGAGAGACTGGTGAAGAGACACAGAAACTTTGACAGCTGTCAAAGTAGCTGTCAAAGCAGGAAAATAAAAGAGAAGTTTGTTACGATGGCTTTGCTGGTTAGATTTGTTACAATTTGGACATAAATTATTGGAAATAAAGGCAACAAGTTATTTGACTTTTGGGTCTGATTTTGAAAGAAATTAAGTTACCATATTCCCTCTAGAGGGAGGCTGGGACATTGCAACAGTAGCAGCAAGTGGAAAAATACTATGAATTTGAGCAGGATCTGTTATCTCTTGGGAAAGCTGCAAAAACGAAGCATTATTTTGTCTACAGAGGTTTCTATACTAAAGGAGACAATGGATTTATCTATTGAAGAAAGGAAGGGACTTGACGCAAGTTATGTTCCTGAATAACAAAAGCCTCTGTGGAGAACAAGAAGTTTCTGAATTAGAAGGTTTCTGCAGCAGAACAGGAAAAAGCAACCTGAGGAATAAGAGCTGGACCAAATTTGAAGCCGGAGTATTTGGAACATCCAGACTTTAAAAGGACCAAGAAATAGAATTTAAGTTAGACTCTTAAACATAGAGGTCTGGATGGAAGAACAATGACTTTTTCTGAGAGTTTTTTCGAGATTAGACTTTCTGAAATTAAAAGCTATCAAAAGACGGCAAAGTGGAGTTGAGATATAGACGTGGATACACCAGGCTGGCAGTAGACAATGGATGAACTTTGGGGATTGGAACCGGGGAATGGGCGGGGGGCAGATTTGGAATCCAAAGGCTGTAAAATTATATATTATTTCTTTCTTTTCTTTTTTCATGTTTGTTGTTTGAAAATAGGGGAATTCGTGGAAGGGAAATGGGGTCGATCTTAGGGAATTATATAAAATATAAGGAGAAATGGTTCATTAAGATAAATAAGATAAATTAATTTGGAATAAATGGGTTATTTAAAATTACAAATAAGGTTTTAAAATTTGGGGTAAGAATCTGTGGAATCAATTTAAGGGAAATGGAATACAAGAGGGGGAGGGGGGGAAGTCCGGGAAAGATGCCACTGAAACCAAGAGTAAATCATATTTGTTTTTTCTTTCTTTCTTGCTATCTTTCCTTTTTATTCTGGAAAATTTTTAATAAATATTATTTTTTTAAAAAAACTATATTTATTTTTTTTAGATAATTATTAGGCTAAATTAAATTTTCTTTTGTAAGGATTGGAATAAACGTATCTAAAATTTGAAATATATTCGAAATTTGATAGTAAGGATGGAGATAAGGGAATAAATTGTTGTTTTAAGTGTATTAAACTAGAACGTAGGAGCGGGAGATGTGAGGAAGTCCAGAAGTGATAAGAAAATATGTGATATGCAATGTTATGTTCATTTTTTTTTTTTTACTGTAAATGAAAAATTCTTAATAAATATTTTTAAAAAAAGTTATTTTGTTGTTGTTTTTAAATGATATTTTATTAAATTTTAACAATAAAAAAGTTGTAAAACAAACAGTAGAGAAAGCACAAGAAAAAATACAAAAACACAAAAATACAAAAAATACAAACAATTAACAAGGACAAAAGAAAACAGAAAAACAAAAATCCCTCTTTTTTATCTTCTCCTCTTTAGTTAACTTATTTTCCTGACTTCCTCGCGCCTCCCTTTTTGTATTCCACTTAAAAATTTATTCAGCAAATTCGTTAATTTCGAACCTTCTTCTAACATCAGTCCAATTCTTACATAATCTTTACTTTATTACTAGAACCCCTTCATTTCATTTCAATGTCATCAACATTCAAAAATTTTACAATGTTTCTGTAAGTAGATTTTAAATTTCCTCCAATCTTCTTCCACCAACTCTTCTCCCTGGTCTCGGATTCTGCCAGTCATTTCCGGTACAAAGTTATTTTGGCACCTGTTTCTACTGCGTCATTTTCCCCTTGCACAGTGTATGACGAAGGAGACAAAAGGTCTCCGAGACAAAGGTTACAAGCAGGATACCACAGACTACTGAGACCGCAAAAGGTTAGACAGAAGCAACGATGTTCAGACAGCCGTGGCTTTGTCTGTGAGGGGGCGTGCCCTGCACCCCAAGGTCACGCGTGCAGGCAGACTGTGGCTGCCTGCAGCTGGGGAGTGTGCTCCCTCTGGACCCCACCCCCCACTCTGCGATCATCCCTACAGAATAGCTACAGAAGGGATAGCTGCACAAAGGCTCCCCGCTCCCCTGCGGAGACTTCATCCTGTGGCTAAGCCAGAAGCTAGAACAGCCAGCGGGATCCCACTCGATGTCCTGGCTTCTTCTTCTTTAGCCGCGCGCAGCCTCTCCCGGGCAAGGGGAGCCTTCACCCTCTGCCCAGGAGAGACTGTGCATGGCTAAGGCTCCCCCAAGAGCCACGCTCCCTTTAAAGAGCGCACGGAGTGTGTGTGCGGCTCTTGGGGGCTTTTCTCCGAGGAGGGAGAAGGGCAGCTCCACACACTCCATGCGGCTCTTTAAAGGGAGCGCTGACAGAGCCTCCCGCCTGCATCTGCTGCATAAGAGGCACACACATTTCTCCTTACTTTTTAGGAGGGGGGAAGTGCGTCTTATAGAGCGTAAAATACGGTAATTTTACTCTTCGGAGATCATAACATGGCAACAACCTCCAATAAGTTGGTGCCCATTTTATTTTACTCTGTGCTACTTTTGTTCAGTTTTGCCCTCTGATTTTGCCTCTTTAATGCTGGCCGTTGACCGTAACAATAAAGATTTGATTTGATTCTTCAGCTGTTGGGTGTTTTTTTTAAAAGAAGAAAAATGACCATCATGTTTCCTTCTGCCCGCAGGTCTGGAAGGCTGTGGGCTGGAGGCTGATTGCCCTTTCTTTTGGCCTCTACGGACTGCTGTACGTCTACGAGCGTCTCACCTGGACCACGAGAGCGAAGGAGAGAGCTTTCAAGCGACAGTTTGTGGACTACGCCGGCGAGAAACTCCAGCTCATCGTCAGCTACACGGGTTCAAACTGCAGCCATCAAGTTCAGCAGTGAGTCGTTCGCTTCGCTTGCATTCCAGGGGACGAAAAAAAATCATCCACAATTGTGGCCTTCTGAGCCTTGATGTGGCTCTCAGGAGCTCCTGTTCTTACAAACACACAAATGACTCCTTGCAGAGAGAGCTCAGCGTGTTCAGATTCCTGCCCTGCGTGTTGTGGCATGTTCACAAACATTCTAACGATTGTATAACCTCTGGGGCGATTGAACGTAACTTTTATTTATTTATTTTTAGATACAGTTCCAAAGACTTCACATGAACGTTCCAATACATAATACAGTGGTACCTTGGTTCTCAAACTTAATCCATTCCAGAAGTCAGTTCCAAAACCAAAGCGTTCCAAAACCAAGGTGCACTTTCACATAGAAAGTAATGCAAAATGGACTTTTTAAAAACAACCCCTAAAACAGCAATTTAACATGAATTTTACTATCTAACGAGACCATGGATCCATATAATGAAAGCAGTAAACAATGTATTGCAGTCACACAATCAGTCAGTAGCTGAACCGGGTTCCACATAGTCACAAAAAAAAAAAGAGCCGCAAAAACAGAGCCGCAAAATAAAAAGCAAAAACAGAGAGACCTCAGCATAACACTCAAAATGGAGCACGTTCGGCTTCTGAAAAATGTTCGCAAACCGGAACACTTACTTCCAGGTTTGCAGCGTTTGAGCACCAAGGCGTTTGAGAACCAAGGTACCACTGTAGATCTTTTTTTTGTTTTAGCAACTTCCCATCCCATTTTCCATGGTGTGTGTTTTTATTTCTTCCCCTTGCTGCACCCTACCTTCCCTCTCTTATATCAAAACAATAATACAGTAATCTCTCATTCCTTTTGTTGCTCGTAGTTCAAATCCTGCTCATGAATTTATCATGCTATAATTTTTTTTTATTATATGGGCTGAATAACCCTGCGTAGACAGTCTTACTTCAAGGCCTGCCCTGGGTGTCATGGCATGTTCAACAAACATTCTAACCGTCATATAAACGCTACAGCAATTTAACATAGCTTTTAAATTAGGACTGAATGGTTCAACCCAAGTGAAACGCTGCTGCCTTATTTGACCAAAGAATCCTGTAGCCTTTCTGACTTCCAATTCCTGCCCTGGGTGTCATGGAATGTTCACAAAAATTCTGGCTGGTTTGTAGCCATTACAGAAATTTTAGCTCAGTGTCTGCTCTGCATGCAGAAGTTCCTGAGTTCAGTTCCCAGCATTGCCAGGTAGGTCTGGAAAAAGCCCATCTGCAGCCCTGGAGAGCTGCTGCTGGTCAGTGCTGGAAACCCTGAGCTAAATGGACCAATGATCTACACTTGCTACAAAGCAAGCAGCTACCTGTGTTCGTTCTCTACCTTGCCATTTTATTCCTTTCCCTCTGATCATAGCTGTCAACTTACAAATTTGAAAATAAGTGACTAGCAGCCTCGAAAATAAGGGATCATCAGCAAAAATAAGGGATTTTCTGGGCACAGGTATGTTCAACTTCTGAGCCCGTCCGAGCCAAAGGCAGAAAGCCCAGCCAGCAGCCAAACGAAGCCTCATCAATAAGGGACAGCAGCGGGACATGGCGCTGGGATAAGGGACTGTCCCGCTGAATAAGGGACGCTTGACAGCTATGCTTCTGATTGACTTCTTCCTCTTCTCCATTCCCCCCCTCTTTTTTGGAAAAGGGAGCTTGCTGGGACCTTCGCCCAGCTCTGCCAGCAGGTTGACGTGACGAGAGAAGATCTCGAGAAGGAGATCACGGCCCTGAATCAAAAGATTGAGATCTTGGACTCCCTTCAGAGCAAAGCCAAGCTGCTCAGGTATGGAATATTGGAAGCAGGGCTGTCTCCCAGTTTCCACCTTCACCGGCTGCTCTGATAAAAGTGAAATGATGAGCCGCTTCCAGGGTGGCGAGTGCAGAACTCGGGAAGGTGGAATGCTCAGAAGGGCTTCATTTGCTGAGGCTGAGTGATGCTGGTACCATGAGAACTTAAGAGGAACCTGCTGGCCAAAGGCCCATCTAGTCCAGCATCTCCCAGTCCTCCCAGGGGCCAAATCTCCCAAAGAACCCAGGAAACTAGATAGACTGCCCTGGCCTCTGGAGGTTCCATAAGGACCTAGGAAAATCCCTGCTAGATCAGGCCATCCTAGTCTTGCGTCCTGTTCTCATGGGTGCCAACGAGATGCCACCTTGGGAAGCTCATAAGCAGGACTTGAGCAAGAGAGAGAAGAAGAAGAAGAACCATTGATGAGCACCCTTTGGGTTTGGTCAGTCAGCCAGTTACAAATCCACTGAGTGGTAGCATAGTCAAGTCCGCATTTTACCAGCTTCTTTACAAGAATATCATGGGGCACCTTGTCAAATGCCTTGCTGAAATCATGGTAGGCCTGGAAACAATGCCTTATGAGGAACGGCTAAGGGCATGTTTAGCCTGGAGAAGAGGAGGTTAAGGGGTGATATGATAGCCATGTTCAAATATATAAAAGGATGTCACATAGAGGAGGGAGAAAGGTTGTTTTCTGCTGCTCCAGAGAAGCGGACACGGAGCAATGGTTCCAAACTACAAGAAAGAAGATTCCACCTAAACATTAGGAAGAACTTCCTGACAGTAAGAGCTGTTCGACAGTGGAATTTGCTGCCAAGGAGTGTGGTGGAGTCTCCTTCTTTGGAGGTCTTTAAGCAGAGGCTTGACAACCATATGTCAGGAGTGCTCTGATGGTGTTTCCTGCTTGGCAGGGGGTTGGACTCGATGGCCCTTGTGGTCTCTTCCAACTCTATGATTCTATGAAGAGTTTGGATTTGATATCCCGCTTTATCACTACCCAAAGGAGTCTCAAAGCGGCTAACATTCTCCTTTCCCTCCCTCCCCCACAACAAACACTCTGTGAGGTGAGTGGGGCTGAGAGACTTCAGAGAAGTGTGACTGGCCCAAGGTCACCCAGCAGCTGCATGTGGAGGAGCGGGGAATCAAACCCAGTTCCCCAGATTATGAGTCTACCGCTCTTAACCACTACACCAAACTGGCTCTCCATCCAGAGAGGATGGATGGATGGATTGTGTTACCTGCCCTTCACCAGCAGGTCCCAGGGCAGATTATGATGATTTCAAAGTCAGAATTAAAAACAATTAAAGCACTCCCCATCTCCCTCCCTCTCTCCCCCCTCTTTTCCCCTAACCGCACAATGTCTCCGACAATAATGTCTCATAACGAATGTAAACGAGCTGTGAAAAAGACTCTACGAATTGATGGTGGAGACGCTATATGTACTTTTCCTTGTTTGTTTTGTAACACAAGAAAATGGGACGCGGGTGGCGCTGTGGGTTAAACCACAGAGCCTAGAACTTGCCAATCAGAAGGTCGGTGGTTTGAATCCCTGCTACGGGGTGAGCTCCTGTTGCTCGGTCCCTGCTCCTGCCAACCTAGCAGTTCAAAAACACGTCAGAGTGCAAGTAGATAAATAGGTACCGCTCCGGTGGGAAGATAAATGGCGTTTCCGTGCGCTGCTCTGGTTCGCCAGAAGCGGCTTAGTCCTGCTGGCCACATGACCCAGAAGCTGTACGCCGGCTCCCTCGGCCAATAAAGCGAGATGAGCGCCGCAACCCCAGGGTCAGCCACAACTGGACCTAATGGTCAGGGGTCTCTTTACCTTTAAAGCACTCCCCATCTCCCTCCCTCTCTCCCCTCTCTTTTCCCCTAAATGCACAATGTCTACAACAATAATTTCTTATAATGAATGTAAACGAGCTGTGAAAAAGACTCTATGAATTGATGGTGGAGACGCTATATGTACGTTTCCTTGTTTGTTTGATTTGTAACACAAGAAAAGCTTGCGTAAAAAGTTTAAAAGCAACAACAGAGCAGAATGCGACCACAAGTATTGGGGGCAGGCCCGTTAGCATCTCTGTTTCAACGCCTGCTAAGTCTGGCAGGCTAAAGTTCTCAGAACTGAAATAGTTAGCAGTTGTGTGCTCCCCTTTCTTCGGGGTGGGGTGGTGGCGATCCAAAATTTCACGCTTGTGCTTTCTAAAGCAATGTGCGTTCATAGTTTTACCTACATCCTGGATACGACATCCCGTAATAGACGTATTTTCCCTCTGCAGGAACAAAGCCGGTTGGTTGGACAGTGAGCTGAACATGTTCACACACCAGTACTTGCAGCAGAGCAGATAAGCGAGGAAAGGCGGAGGAGGAGGGCAGATATTTCTGCTCGCGACTCGACTATACGCTTGCAGAACCTGTTCCAGGTGGTGGGGATCCCCCCCACAGAGCCACAGAGGAGACAATCGCTGCCCCGTCTCTCCTTTTCCGCCACGAGACCGAGAGAATCACACGGCCTCTGCATGGTTTATCCATTTCTAACCCCCACCCCGGTTTGGCATAGACTTTATTTTAGAGTCCTCCTTCCCCGCTCCTTCTTCCAATAGTGTTAATAAGCTAATAATTAGCAGGAGAGAAAATGCCTGTGTTTATATACTTACAAGGAGGAATGATAAATCTGGTCTGCGTTCCCCTCTTCTTTGTCTTTTAACAACAATGAAATGTCAAGATCAACTTGGGCAGATTCTGTTTGGATCCCCTTTTCCCAGCAAGTTTAGATGAAACTTCCCTCTCCAATTCCAGGTCTCGATGAATTAATGCCCATCTATTCCTTTAAAAAATAATTAATAATAATATTGCATTCTTCGAGGTGCAGTCCAGCCAGAGCATTGTATCCTGCAAAGCCCACATTTAAAGCAGTGCGATACCACATTAACAGTCCTAGCTTCCTCCAGAGAATCCTGGGAACTGTAGAAGGTGCTGAGAGTTGTGAAGAGACCCCCATTCCCCTCTCAGAGCTACAGTTCCCTGAGGAAAGAGGGGTTGGCTGTTAAACCACTCTGGGAGCAGAATAGAGGTCTCCTAAAAACTCTCAACCCCCTGAACGAACTACAGTTCCCAGCATTCTCTGGGGGAAAGCCATGATTGCTTAAAGAGGCACGACAGTGGTGTGAATGTGTACTGCTCTGAAGTGGCCCATTTAAATGGATGGGCCTAAGCTAGTCAAGAGGGTTAACTTCAATGGGTTTACTCTGTGCAGGGCTAGCAATCTGTCTCGCAGGGGTGGCTTTATGCCAAGCTGGGCTCTCGGAGGGAGCGTGGGAGCTGGGTCAGACCCATGGCGTCCGAGAGGCAACTGTTTGCCCAAGCACGAGTTTATATGATCTCTGAGACAGTGGCAAAGGAACCTCTGGCCTCTACTGAATTTGGCCCGCCAGGTCGTTTTGGACAAACCACGTCTCTTACCTTCTGCCATGCATGGAGACCTGCCGGCACCGATTTCCTGAGCTCTCGAGTCACCTGGTGCCAGGTGATTTGCAGGGGAGGGCAGCCTGTCCACCTCTCGGAGCTGCCCTCGAAACCTTGCCCAGCCCATTTAGGAAGAGGGTGGGATCTGTCCTTTGGGCTTGGCCAGGGCAGGAAGGCACCCTGAGCTATTTCACACAACTTCCAAACTTGGCAGAAATGCCCCGGCCTAGGATTGAAGTGACACGGGGCAATGTTATTGGGCAAAGAGGTGGCTTAGATAGATCCTGACTCTTGCTTTGATGTTCCCAAGTATGTAAGGTGTGACTTGTTCAACATTTGGGTACCCACCCCTGTTCTAAAGATAAACGTGGACTACACTCCCCATCATCCATACCCATTGGTCATTCTGGCTAGGGCTGATGGGAGTCACGGGGCAATGTTATTGGGCAAAGAGGTGGCTTAGATAGATCCTGACTCTTGCTTTGATGTTCCCAAGTATGTAAGGTGTGACTTGTTCAACATTTGGGTACCCACCCCTGTTCTAAAGATAAACGTGGACTACACTCCCCATCATCCATACCCATTGGTCATTCTGGCTAGGGCTGATTGGTCATTCTGGCTAGTCCTCAAGGGCACCAGGCTGTGCTAGAAGTTACCAAGGGCACCACGTTGCCTACCCAGTCAGTTGGGTATGGTACATATATATAATAATAATAACTTTTTTATTATTGTTACCCCTGCTTTATAACAAGGAGGTTCACACATACTGAACAGGACAGATGAACATCATTATCCCCTGTGCCTCTTAATTCTTTTGAATTATGACTCTTTCCCCCCCACCTTCCACTTGAGGGAATTTGTTTGTCTGCCTCTCATGCCACTAGTCCTCATGGAGCACCACAAGCACTGACAAGATTCATTAGAGGGTGCACCTCCCAGGCCGAAGAAGTTATGCACGTAGCCGCGCTATGAGTTGCAGGATGAGAAACCCGCCCCTCCCTACCTGGATGAAATAAACTCCTTGGCTACTACAGGCCTCCTCGGGGGTCTTCTGGAACAGTGTGGATAGGGGACCCGACCGCAGTGGAGATTTTGATCCCTTTATACACTTCATGTAATGTGTTCCAATGACATCCCACCCCTCCCCTTTTTTAAAAAACACCCCAGTTTGGATTGATGGAGGGAATCTGAATGGGCTAAGCTAGTCATGAACTTCAGTGGGTCTACTCTAAGTAGGGTTAGCATTGGCTACAACCCTAGATCCTCAGCTTAGCCCATTCGCTAAGATATTTGATGCTCCTTTAAGACAAGATCCGCTGTCAACCACCTTGATAATGACATATGAGGGGTGCCATTTCTGGATTTTGGTAGCCAATCCACCACAATTAATATTACAGCAACATGTTTAGCCAAATGCACTTTATTTTTTATTGTTCTATTGCTGCTAATTTTGATTACTCCATATATATATATATATATATATTTCCTTTTCTGTCTTTGGATGAATTCGGGGCTCTCCAAAAATCCTCCCTGCGGTGTGTCTCTTCTATCTGCTGTTATATACAATGGTAATATTTTTTATTTGGGCATGAATTACCTTTCTTGCTGTATCAGTGCTGTTAATACCCGAAACCAAACTATTAAAAGAAGGGGAAAAAATCAGTCTGAAGCTTCAGCCGTTTTTCTTTTAGCATTGTAGAGTTGGAGGGGATGTCAAAGGTAATCTAGTTCAATCCCATGCAGTGATTGGCGGCTCTTTTCCTATTTGGGTTTATAATAATAATAATAATTTAATAATAATTTATTATTTGTACCCCACCCATCTGGCTGGGTTTCCCCAGCCACTCTGGGCGGCTTCCACAAAGACCAAAAATACACTAATATGTCATACATTAAAAACTTCCCTGAACAGGGCTGCCTTAAGATGTCTTCTGAATGTCAGCTAGTTGTTTATCTCTTTGACATCTGATGGGAGGGCATTCCAGAGGGCGGGCGTCACTACTGAGGAGGCCCCCTGCCTGGTTCCCTGTAACTTGGCTTCTCACAGCGAGGGAACCGCCAGAAGGCCCTCGGCGCTGGACCTCAGTGTCCAGGCAGAATGATGGGGGTGGAGACTCTCCTTCAGGGATACTGGACCGAGACCGTTTAGGGCTTTCAAGGTCAGCACCAACACTTTGAATTGTGCTTGGAAACGTACTGGGAGCCAATGTAGATCGTTCAAGACCAGTGTTATGTGGTCTCGGTGGCTGCTCCCAGTCACCAGTCTAGCTGCCGCATTCTGGATTAGTTGTAGTTTCTGGGTCACCTTCAAAGGTAGCCCCACGTAGAGTGCATTGCAGTAGTCCAAGCGAAAGATAACCAGAGCATGTACCACTCTGGTGAGACAGTCTGCGGGCAGATAGGGCCTCAGCCTGCGTACCAGATTG
Source organism: Podarcis cretensis (assembly GCF_951804945.1). Lineage (NCBI taxonomy): Eukaryota > Metazoa > Chordata > Lepidosauria > Squamata > Lacertidae > Podarcis > Podarcis cretensis. The sequence continues at coordinate 81,209,027 of NC_137177.1, read as the reverse complement.
ACCTGCGCCTCCATGGACAGCTGTGAGTCCAAAATGACTCCCAGGCTGCACACCTGGTCCTTCAGGGGCACAGTTACCCCATTCAGGACCAGGGAGTCCTCCACACCAGCCTGCCCCTTGTCCCCCCAAAACAGTACTTCTGTCTTGTCAGGATTCAACCTCAATCCATTAGCCGCCATCCATCCTCCAACCGCCTCCAGGCAGCACCTCCAACCGCCTTGCAGACACTTAAAAATCACTCCCCTGCCATTTAAAGTTTAGATGCTTCAGGGGATGTTGAAAAATTGGAGGGGAACTAGTGGGTGATCCAGTGCAGATGTTCCCTCCAGATGTTGCTAGACTACAAATTCCCATCCCTGATCATTGACTCTCTTGGTTGCGGCTGATGGGAGATACAGTCTTGATAACTTTTAAGCAAAGTTTCTAACTCTTCAGAAAAGTCTTTGAGACCCTGAACCTTTGTCATCTTGACATTTTTTTTCCTGCCAGGCACTCCCCACCCTCTCTGCAGGCAGAGACTTTCAAATTTGCCTCTGCAAGCTTGAGGACTAGTAACTTGTTGTTTTTAAACAGTGACCGCATGCATGTAATGACAACAAGGTCCTAGCAATGGAGGAAGAGCAAATTAGGGAAAAGAGAAAGGGAGGAAGCCATATGAGCCAAGATTAAGTGGCTTTGCTTGTTCCTGACATGCAAATTATAAAACATCTGGATCAGGAAACATGAAAGATGTTAGATTGTTTTTGTATGCCACAACTGCAGCTAGAATTCTGTTAGCTAAGAATTGGAAATCACAATAAGTCCCAACAGTGGAGGAATGGCAGATGAAGATGATGGACTTTTCGGAGCTAGCCAACCTGACTGGGAGAGTCCGCGACCAGAAGGAGGAAGAGTACCAGGAGGAATGGATGAAATTCAAAGACTATTTAGTTAAATATGTTAAGATAACTTGATTGGAAAAACTTGCAAATATCAGATAGGCTTAGGATTTAAATATGTGATGTTAGAGAATAATAAGTTTAAAGTCAAAATGAAAACAAAGAAAGATATTAAGTGATTAATAATAATAATAATAATTTATTATTTGTACCCCGCCCATCTGGCTGGGTTTCCCCAGCCACTCTGGGCGGCTTCCAACAGAGATGAAAAATACACTAAAATGTCACATATTAAAAACTTCCCTGAACAGGGCTGCCTTCAGATGTTTTCTGAATGTCAGGTAGTTGTCCATCGCCTTGACATCCGATGGGAGGGCATTTCACAGGGCGGGCGCCACCACCGAGAAGGCCCTCTGCCTGGTTCCCTGCAACTTGGCCTCTCGCAGTGAGGGAACCGCCAGAAGGCCCTCGGAGCTGGACCTCAGTGTCCAGGCAGAACGATGAAGATGGAGACGCTCCTTCAGGTATACTGGACCGAGGCCATTTAGGGCTTTAAAGGTCAGCACCAACACTTTGAATTGTGCTCGGAAACGTACTGGGAGCCAATGTAGGTCTTTCAAGACCGGTGTTATATGGTCTCGGTGGCCGCTCCCAGTCACCAGTCTAGCTGCCGCATTCTGGATTAGTTGTAGTTTCCGGGTCACCTTCAAAGGTAGCCCCACGTAGAGTGCATTGCAGTAGTCCAAGCGGGAGATAACCAGAGCATGTACCACTCTGGCGAGACAGTCTGCAGGCAGATAGGGTCTCAGCCTACGTACCAGATGGAGCTGGTAAACAGCTGCCCTGAAGGAAGATTAAGTTAATTTTATGAGAAAATTGGTTTTGGAAAACTGTTACAACTGGTATACACTGAAAGTCAGCCAGGGGGATTTGAGGAAGTCACTTAGCAATGTTACTAAGATTGGATCCAATACAGTTAAGATTGTATGTTTGTTTGTTTAAAATTTTTGGAAAATCAATATTTTTTTTGGAAAATCAATAAAAATTTTGGGAAAAAAGAAAACATGAAAGTAAAGAAGCATGTAGACAGGAATGGTGTGCTTCCAAATATCCAAACTTTGGGAAGATGCTTGTTGAAGATTTGACTTGTTGCGTAAGAAATGAAATCGTGCCACACCATAGAAAAAGAGTACAATGAAGACTAGTAACGTGCCCTTTTTTTAAAAAAAAGGAGGGCACTAGCTTGGTGGTGCTGTAAGACTCCTCAGCCCCCCTGCTCAGTGCGAGGAACCCACCAGCCCTCTAGGAACACCCTGCGCTCTGGAAATGTTACTTTTTTAAGTCTGCAAAACAACATCAGCTGGCATTAAAAAATAAAAATATTCCATCAGCCTTAACCCACTGCTATGTATGCAGTAATATAGGTGGTCAATACGTCCAAATAAATATCCAAATAGGCTTGATAATTATAAGATATCCATTCAGCTGTGGAAAGAGATATTGGGGAGATATTGGATGTGTGGCAACATTTATATATTAAGACAATTTTGGATTGAAGAGTTGATCTAACAAACATCTCGATCAGAGGGTGAACCTATTGAACGCCTCGATAAAAAGCCTCTAAAGGGCAGAGCTCAAATGGCCATTTCTTTTATACATGGCATGATTTAATTTATTACACAAATATTGAGGCGCAATGTAGTACCGGCATTGGAGGCGGGAAGAAATGAATGGAAGCGGCCCCTTTAAGAGTGAAAGTAACAGGCAGTTGGTGCAATGCATGCTGGGTTGGGAAGGCGGAGCCGGCCAATCAGGAGGCGTTCGGAAGCTTGGCTTTTGCTACATAGTAGGAAACCGACGGGAAAGTTGAATGGGTGAGTGAAGCGGCGCGTCCCTTTGATCTGCGGGTGGGCGGTTGGAAATGGGGGGGGGGGAGTCGATGGCGCTTTAAGACGCAGGTGGGGAGTTTATGAGGCGAGGTGGGGGGTGTTATCCAGTTTATTTATTTGTTTTTAAAAAAAAAATTACATTTTCTGTTTTACACTTTAAAATACTCGTTTAAACATCCTTAAAATATCAATGACTTCCGTTTTTTCTCTTTCCATGGTTCATTTTGCATATCATAAATAACTGCATATTTTACAAAAACTAAACCATTCAGTATTCCATTATTCCATCTATCTAAATACATTGCTGAATTTATCTTAATGCTGCCAGCATTTTCAAGTGTACACAGTTCCCCCCCCCATATATTCAATAAACGTTTTCCAAATTACATTTTCTGTTTTACACTTTAAAATACTCGTTTAAACATCCTTAAAATATCAATGACTTCCGTTTTTCTCTTTCCATGGTTCATTTTGCATATCATAAATAACTGCATATTTTACAAAAACTAAACCATTCAGTATTCCATTATTCCATCTATCTAAATACATTGCTGAATTTATCTTAATGCTGCCAGCATTTTCAAGTGTACACAGTCCCGCCCCCCCCCCATATATTCAATAAACGTTTTCCAATCTTCTCTAAACGTATGTTCTTCTTGTTCTCTTATTCTATATGTTAAGTCTGCACAGCGCAGTCTGCGGAGGTTACCCAGCTTAGTAGGGTTGGGAAGAAATAAGGGAAAATATACAGGGCTAGGTGTGTTTTCCCCCCTGTGGGGGCTTGGAAGAAGGAAATAAAACTATATTGAGAAGTAATGGTTAGTAATTGAAATTAATAAGATTTTGGAACGCAGAAATAAAGTAAATCATCAAACCATCATTTCTATGTGGGGGAGCATGTGGGGAGCCACCTAAATTATATAATTTGGCATCTGAATGATTGGTATTAGTAACCGTATTATAATTTGGCATTGTTATAATGAGGCTATTATTGGATTATTGTAATTGAAAACTAATAAAAATTATCAAAAAAGAAGTAATTAGCCTTATAAAAGCCACAAAAGATACAACTGAGAATTTTTGTAATGCACACAGTATTTTTGTGTTCAGTTTTCTACATGGGCGCTATTTCTTGTTTCTTACTCTTTTTGTGCCTTGTCTTACTCTGCACACTGTGGAGTAACTGCAGAAAATAAATAAATGCAATGAAATAAATAAATAGTCCAGTTGAAGTTTCTTTTTTAGAATTATTATGTAGGATCTTTTAATCCCTTAATAGTTTGAAAACCATTTGATTCCCCACCGCCTTACAATAAAGCAATGTGTACATTTTATGAAACAAACAAATAAATAACAAGTGGTGCTTTAAATCCATGGTTGTGAGTGTGACCTGGGTTCAGATGCACTTCGTAACTAACAATCTCCTTTCTTTGCTCTCAATCCTCCATATTTTCGTAGAATCAGAGGACCGTAGCGTTGGCAGAAACCTAGAGTGCCATCTAGTCCAGGGGTCAGCAAACTTTTTCAGCAGAGGGCCGGTTCACTGTCCCTCAGACCTTGCAGGGGGCCGGACTTTTTTTTTTTTGGGGGGGGGGGGAATGAACGAATTCCTATGCCCCACAAATAACCCAGAGACGCATTTTAAATAAAAGCACACATTCTGCTCATGTAAAAACACCAGGCAGGCCCCACAAATAACCCAGAGACGCATTTTAAATAAAAGGACACATTCTACTCATGTAAAAACACGCTGATTCCCGGACAGTCCGCAGGCTGGATTTAGAAGGCAATTGGGCTGGATCCGACCCCTGGGCCTTAGTTTGCCTACCCATGATTCTAGTCCCAACCCTCTGCAATGTTGTTCTCTTTTTAAAGCAAGGAGGTGAGGAAATGGACCTGGAGAGACTGCGAAACTTGAACCAGGACCTCCTGCGGAGGCTGAGGACAAACCAAGAGGAGTTCAGGGAGCGGGTTCGAGTCAAGCTGTTGCCACCATCGCAAAGAGCAACTCCTCAAGGCGGGCGGGTCTCGGACAGCAAGGGCGAGGTGTGTAGGGAGACTGCTGGATTGTGTTTCGTGTTTGCATGTAGGTGCTCCTCAATCCCTCCAAACATGGCGGGATCACAGCTCCCCAAGTGTAGGGCTGAGAGCTGGTTGCTGGGATCTGGATAGTCTGGAGGCCCATAACACGAGAACTTGTGGACATCCCATGAATGTCCTCGGATGAAGATATAAATTCAATGAATGAATGAATAGATCAGAGTGTTGGAAGATTCAGGACAGATAATCCCATAGGAGGCAGTGATTGCCACCAATGTGGACGTCTTTAAAAGAGGATTAGACAAATTTGTGGAAGGGAAAGTTATTGATCGCTACCACCAGCCATGATAGTTGGTGCAGGCCTTTGAAGCCCTAAACGGCCTCGGCCCAGTATACCTGAAGGAGCATCTCCACCCCCATCGTCCAGCTTCAAGGGCCTTGTGGCGGTTCCCTCCCTGTGAAAAGTGAGATTACAGGGAACCAGGCAGAGCGCCTTCTTGGTGGTGGTGCCCGCCCTGTGGAACACCTTCCCATCAGATGTCAAGGAAATAAACAACTACCTGACTTTTAGAAAACATCTGAAGGCGGCCCTGTTTAGGGAAGTTTTGAATGTTTTATTCTGTTTTTAATATTCTATTGGGAGCCACCTAGAGTGGCTGGGGAGGCCCGGCCAAATGGGTGGGGTATAATAATAAATTATTGTTGTTATTATTTTTATTATTATTATTTTTATTATTATTATTATTCCTAAGCTCTTATGGAGGAATCAGATTTCTGCCCCATCCCTAAAGGTAAAGGGACCCCTGACCATTAGGTCCAGTCATGGCCGACTCTGGGGTTGCGGCACTCATCTCGCTTTACTGGTCGAGGGAGCCGGTGTACAGCTCCGTACATGTGGGCAGCAGGACTAAGCCGCTTCTGGCAAACCAGAGCAGCGCACGGAAACGCCATTTATCTTCCCACCGGAGCGGTATCTATTTATCTACTTGCACTTTGATGTGCTTTTGAACTGCTAGGTTGGCAAGAGCTGGGACCGAGCAACGGCAGCTCACCCCGTCGCAGGGATTCGAACCGCCAATCTTCTGATCGGCAAGTCCTAGGCTCTGTGGTTTAACCCACAGCACCACCCACGTCCCATGCCCCATCCCTAGAGACCACTAATAGTGATTCCCCCAGTCGATCTTACTCATTCAACTGGGGCCATACGTGGCATAAAGCAGTCCTTAAGGTATCCTGCGCCAAAGTTGTTCAGGGCCAGAAATGTGACAGGAGTGTCCTAAGGAAAGAGATGCGGAGGTGAAAATTGGCTGCCGTTCAGGGTGCAAAACGGCTGCTTAAATTTAGCCTATACCAGTTTGCTCCCGTGAGCTGGAAACTGCGAGAGGGGAGAAACCTTTGCCCTTGATTCTTGCGTGTGGGATATCTGTGAGAGCAGGTTGCTGCAGCAGATGGGCCCCTGGCCTGATCCAGAAGTGCTCTTCCTAGGCTCTTATAAAATGTTGTGTGTGCGTGCGCGCATGGCATTGATATCAACTATGCCTGTATTCCGTCCTCTCCCCCTTGCTTTTCAACATCTACATGCAACCTCTGAGAGAGATCATCAGGGGGTTTGGGCTGGGTGTCCATCAGTATGCGGATGATACCCAGCTCTACCTCTTTTTCAAATCGGAACCAGTGAAGGCGGTGAAGTTCCTGTGTGAGTGTCTGGAGGCGGTTGGAGGATGGATGGCTGCTAACAGATTGAGGTTGAATCCTGTCAAGACAGAATTAGTTTTTAGGGGACAGGAGGTGGGTGGGTGTGGGGGCCTCCCTGGTCCTGAATGGGGTAACTGTGCCCCTGAAGGACCAGGTGCGCAGCCTGGGAGTCATTCTGGACTCACAGCTGTCCATGGAGGTGCAGGCCAATTCTGTATCCAAGGCAGCTGTCCACCAGCTCCATCTGGTACGCAGGATGAGACCCTACCTGCCCGCGGACTGTCTCGCCAGAGTGGTGCATGCTCTGGTTATCTCTCGCTCGGACTATTGCAATGCGCTCTATGTGGGGCTACCTTTGAAGGTGACCCGGAAACTACAACTAATCCAGAATCCGGCAGCTAGACTGGTGACTGGGAGCGGCTGCCGAGACCTGAAAGACCTACACTGCCTCCCAGTACGTACGTTTCCAAGCACAATTCAGAGTGTTGGTGCTGACCTTTAAAGCCCTAAACGGCCTCGGTCCAGTATACCTGAAGGAGCGTCTCCACCCCCATTGCTCAGCCCGGACACTGAGGTCCAGCGCCGAGGGCCTTCTGGCGGTTCCCTCACTGCAAGAAGCCAAGTTACAGGGAACCAGGCAGTTGGCCTTCTCGGTAGTGGCGGCCGCCCTGTGGAACGCCCTCCCATCAGATGTCAAAGAGAAGAACAACTACCAAACTTTTAGAAGACATCTGAAGGCAGTCCTGTTTAGGGAAACTTTTAATGTTTGATAGGTTACTGTATTTTAATTTTTTGTTGGAAGCTGCCCAGAGTGGCTGGGGAAACCTAGCCAGATGGGCGGGGTATAAATAATAAATTGTTGTTGTTGTTGTTGTTGTTCTTGTTGTTATATTCCCAGAGAGAGAACAGGGATCGTTTCCCCAAAGACGCAGCCGATTCTGCGGTGATTGTGTCTGTGGAAGTGAGTCCCCAGCTGGCACGGCGCAACTTCGCCTCCCCCTCAAAACCGGCCGTGCCCGAGGACGAGCGAGAGGACCGCCACCCAGGGCGCTTGTGTCCCATCACCCGCCAGACTGAGGTGATCCACATTCCATCAGCCGCAGCTTCCGCTGGACCGACTCACAAAACCGCGAGTGGCGGACGGCCAAAAGGACCGAGGAAGCCCAGGGTAACTGCAGGGCACACGGAGGCAAAAAGGCGTCCTCCATGTTTGCACGGCTTGCCGGAGACAGACAGGCCACAGGCCAGAGAGGAGGCGGGCCCAGGGCGAGCCAAAGAGGGGAGAGGCAGGGCAACAGTTTCCGTGAGGATGTCGCCAGCCCCAAAACCAATCCTGCTCACACCTCAAGCCAAGGAATCTAAAGAGAAATCAAAGGTGGGTGTGTCGCAAGTCTTTACTTAAAGGGTCGGCAGCCGGCGGTTGTGGCATCGCTGCAGTGCTGGGGTTTGAACCCCTGATGATTAGCAAGGATGGTTGTTGCTGGAAGGAAGATACTTTTTTTTCTTTTCCCCAAAATTTTTTATTAGTTTTCAATTATAAAATATCCAAAACAGACCTCATTAAAGGGTAAAGGGACCCCTGACCATTAGGTCCAGTCGTGGCCGACTCTGAGGTTGCGGCGCTCATCTCGCTTTATTGGCCGAGGGAGCCGGCGTACAGCTTTCGGGTCATGTGGCCAGCATGACTAAGCCGCTTCTGGCGAACCAGAGCAGCGCACGGAAACGCTGTTTACCTTCCCGCCGGAGCGGTACCTATTTATCTACTTGCGCTTTGACGCGCTTTCGAACTGCTAGGTTTCGAACTGCTAGGTTGGCAGGAGCTGGGACCGAGCAACAGGAGCTCACCCCACCACGGGGATTCGAACCGCCGACCCTCTGATCAGCAAATCCTAAGCTCTGTGGCTTAACCCACAGCGCCACCCGCGTCCCATACAAAATATACAAAACAGACCTCATTATACCAGATCAAATAACAATTAACGAAATAGCTAATTATATAATTTGGGTGAAACCAAATATTGAACAGTAGCGTATACAAATGGAAGAGAAATGGTCTATCTCACTGCAAGGGACCTTCCCAGGTGTCTCAATTGCACTGCAACTGTTTTGCGCGCTACATATCCCGGGTTCAATCCCTAATGGCTGGGAATTGTATCCTGCCTTTAACCCTTGAACGCCACTGCTGCTCAGTGCAGACAGTACCAGGCTTGATAGGCCAATAGCCGGAACTTAAGATAACATTTTGTGTTACTGGGAAACTTGCTTTGTTTGCTGTAAATATTTTATTAACTGCATGGTAGCGTACCTACGGGACCGCCTCTCCCGGTATGCCCCACGGAGGACCTTAAGGTCCATAAATAGCAACACCCTAGAGGTCCCGGGCCCTAAGGAAGTCAGATTAGCCTCAACCAGAGCCAGGGCCTTTTCAGCCCTGGCTCTGGCCTGGTGGAACGCTTTGTCTCATGAGACAAGGGCATAGCTGTCAGCCTTCCCTTTGGGGGGGGGGGAATTCCCTTATTCCGGTGCCGTTTCCCGCAGCTTCCCGCTGCTATCCCAGATTGTTAGATATCCCATAAACTGTCCCCGGGACAGGTGAGGCTGCTGATCCCTTATTTTTAAATCTGAAAGTTGAAAGCTATGGACCGGGGCCCTGCAGGATCTGATTTCTTTCTGCAGGGCCTGTAAGACAGAGTTGTTCCGCCTAGCCTTTGGCTTGGAATCAACTTGAATCCCCTCCCCCTCTCCCTCTTTCCTTTTCCTTTCTCCTTCTGTGGTGGAACTCCTATTTGGGGACTTCCCTGGCATTTTTCTGGCCCACGTAGGACCAGTCCGGATAGTTAGCCTTGGTGAAGATTTGACGTTTTCATCCCCCCAAAAGTTTTTGATTTGAGTTTCCATTGAAATGTTGTATTTTAATCTTGTTTTTAAGTTGTATTTCGATCAATTTGTTTTTATATCGGGTGTTAGCCGCCCTGAGCCTGTCTTGGCTGGGGAAGGCGGGGTATAAATAAAATTTATTATTATTATTATTATCCAAACGTGGGCAAATGAAAGGTTTGTGCATGTGGCAGTCGCGATGGCAAAACGCATTGAGTCAGCTCAGTAAAAGAACCGTTTCCCTGCATTTTTAACCCTGTTGCAGAAGGAATCTGGGCACGTGACGTTCATGTCTGACCCTGAGGAATACGCCATCCCAGCAGATGACTGGTCGGTCCGCCCTTTCCTGGGGTACGATTGGATCGCAGGTACGGCGGCTCAATCTATTTTGGAGCCAAGCAAAATAAATAAAATGAAAGATTGCGCAGCTAGCCTGATTCATCCTAACTGGGTTTTTGAAAAAAGAAAAAGAGCAGCCCTGGGGTGGTTTCCAGAAATTGAGACGGCGGCTTGTGAGAGCTAAATGGAGCCCGCCAGGTCAGAGGCAGTCTACCTGCAATTTTCAGGATATTATTTTGTTTATACCCACGTAGAGTGGTACCTCGGGTTACATACACTTCAGGTTACAGACTCCGCTAACCCAGAAATAGTACCTCGGGTTAAGAAATTCGCTTCAGGATGAGAACAGAAATTGTGCGGTTGCAGCGGTGCAGCAACGGGAGGCCCCATTAGCTAAAGTGGTGCTTCAGGTTAAGAACAGTTTCAGATTAAGAACGGACCTCCAGAACGAATTAAGTACATAACCAGAGGTAAAGGTAAAGGGACCCCTGACCATTAGGTCCAGTCGTGACTGACTCTGGGGTTTCAGCGCTCATCTTGCTTTATTGGCCGAGGGAGCCAGCATACAGTTTCCGGGTCATGTGGCCAGCAGGACTAAGCCGCTTCTGGCGAACCAGAGCAGCACAAGTAAACACCGTTTACCTTCCCGCCAGAGCGGTACCTATTTATCTACTTGCACTTTGACGTGCTTTCAAACTGCTAGGTTGACCGAGCAACAGGAGCTCACCCTGTTGTGGGGATTCGAACCGCCAACCTTCTGATTGGCAAGTCCTAGGCTCTGTGGTTTAACCGACAGAGGTACCACTGTATTATTATATGAAATTGCTGTGGGTGCCTTGAAGATCATTTCTGTGGAAGGCAGGAGAAAGGGAGAGAGAGAGAGATTTATCTTTTTATATCTATGAGGGCTGGGAAAAGGGTGTTTTTTTCCAGTCCAGGGGCCACATTCCCTTCCAGGCAACTTTCTGGAGTCCGCATGCCTGTGGGGGGCAGAGCCAGAAGGCAAAGTGGCCAGAGCAACACATGTAAATTTTACCTTTGTATGGTAGGCCAGTTTCTAAACACGCACACACTCCTCTCTGTCCGGGCAAACGAGAGTTCACGGTCATATTCCAGCCATGTGAAAATATATGGGGTGTATATGGAGTAGGACCAGAGAGGGGTGTGGCCTGCAGAGAGGTCCAAGGACCAAATGAGAGAAGCCTAAAAGGGCGACATTTGTGCCTTGAATCTGACCTGGTGGGTCTTGGCTTTTCCTCTTCCCTCCTCCAGGGCTGCTTGACATGGACTCCTCCCTCTCTGAGAAACCCGATCAGTACTTCTCTGAGCTGCAGGAATTCCGGAAGGTGAACCGGGAGGCTTGCATCTACGACCGGGAGCTGCGGTAAGGGGGGCGTGGATGATGATATTATCATTATTATTGTTGTTTAGTCGTGTCCAACTCTTCATGACCCCATGGAGCAGAGCACACCAGGCACTCCTGTCTTCCACTGCCTCCCACAGTTTGGTCAGACTCATGTTTGTAGCTTCGAGAACACTGTCCAGCCATCTCGTCCTCTGTCGTCCCCTTCTCCTTGTACCCTCCACCTTTCCCAACATCAGGGTCTTTTCCAGGGAGTCTTCTCTTCTCATGAGGTGGCCAAAGTATTGGAGCTTTAGCTTCAGGATCTGTCCTTCCAGTGAGCACTCAGGGCTGATTTCCTTCAGAACGGATCGGTTTGCAGTCCATGGGACTCTTAAGAGTCTCCTCCAGCACCATAATTCAAAAGCCTCAATTCTTCGGCGATCAGCCTTCTTGATGGTCCAGCTCTCACTTCCATACATCACTACTGGGAAAACCATAGCTTTAACTATACGGACCTTTGTTGGCAAGGTGATGTCTCTGCTTTTTAAGATGCTGTCTAGGTTTGTCATTGCTTTTCTCCCAAGAAGCAGGCATCTTTTAATTTTGTGGCTGCTATCACCATCTGCAGTGATCATGGAGCCCAAGAAAGTAAAATTACTCACTGCCTCCATTTCTTCCCCTTCTATTTGCCAGGAGGTGATGTGACCAGTGGTCATAATCTTCGTTTTTTTGATGTTGAGCTTCAAACCATATTTTTGCTCTCCTCTTTCACCCTCATTAAAAGAGGAGAGCGCAAAATATGGTTTGAAGCTCAACATCAAAGAAACGAAGATCATGGCCACTGGTCCCATCACCTCCTGGCAAATAGAAGGTTATGAGCTACTTCTGTTGAAATCTACAATTCAATACAATGAATAGTATATATTATTTTTTCAAACATATAGCCAGTTACGTCTTGTGTGTTTAGGGGAGCTTTTTATTGTATTTTAGTGTTTTGTTGGAAGCCACCCAGAGTGGCTGGGGAAACCCAGCCAGATTGGCAGGGTATAAATATATTATTATTATTATTATTATTATTATTATTATTATTATTATTATTTTATTTATTGAATATGCTTCATGTAACCAGAGGTTTGTTGTTGTTGTTTTGCACATGCAACATGACAGCTCAGCCACTGACTTTCAGGGAACAACTGAAAACGACTCTTAACATTCCTCTCTCCGCAGATCAGACGGTCTGGGTTCCTCTGCTCACAATCGAGAATCGGACATGGACCCGGGTTCCCATCAGTGTACGGTCAGATTCTGTCTTCCCATCTCAGCAGCCTAGCCAATCCTACAACCGTCATAGAATTGTAGAGCAGGAAAATGACCTCAAAGGTCATCCATACCAACCCCCTGCCATGTAGGAACCACAGCTCACCTCTGCTTAAGAACCTCCAAAGAAGGAGAGTCTACTACCTTCCGAGATATTCCGTCCCACTGTCAGAAAGTTATTCCCAATGTTTAGCCAGAATCTCTTTTATTGCAGTTTTAATCCATTGGTTTGGATCCAGCCCTCTGAAGTAACAGAAAACAAGCTTGCTTGTGACGGCCCTTTAGATATTTAAGGTGGCTATTTTATCTCCTCTCAGCCTCCTCTTTTCCACACTAAACATACCCTAGATCCTTTCCTCATCCGGCTTGGTTCCTCAGCATCTCCTTGGCCTGTGTGGTTTCATCGTACCACATGGCTTCTGGCTTTAAACCTCAGCAATCCTAAGGACTAGGAACTTGGAACGCTTACTGGGGTGGGGAAACCGCAGAATCCGCACTGTCCCTGTTGAGGAACTTGAATAATAATAATAATAATAATAATAATAATAATAATAATTTATTATTTATACCTCGCCCATCTGGCTGAGTTTCCCCAGCCACTCTGGTCGGCTTCCAATCAAGTGTTAAAAACAATACAGCATTAAATATTAAAAACTTCCCTAAACAGAGCTGCCTTCAGCTGTCTTTTAAAAAGAAGATAGCTGCATATTTCCTTCACATCTGAAGGGAGGTCGTTCCACAGGGCGGGCGCCACTACCAAGAAGGCCCTCTGTCTGGTTCCCTGTAACTTCACTTCTCGCAATGAGGGAACCGCCAGAAGGCCCTCGGCGCTGGACCTCAGTGTCCGGGTAGAATGATGGGGGTGGAGTCGCTCCTTCAGGTATACTGGTCCGAGGCCGTTTAGGGCTTTAAAGGTCAACACCAACACTCTGAATTGTGCTCAGAAACGTACTGGGAGCCAATGCAGATCTCTCAGGACTGGTGTTATTTGGTCTCGGCGGCCGCTCCCAGTTATCAGTCTAGCTGCCGCATTCTGGATTAATTGCAGTTTCCGGGTCACCTTCAAAGGTAGCCCCACGTAGTCCGCATATCCCTTCTTCTACCCGGCTCCGTCTCTGCAGGTGTCTTCTGTTACCGGTTGAATAAACGCCTTTTTGCGGAGCCCCTGGATTTGGAGTCTGCCTGCCCCATCTGCAAAAACCCCAGAGCCCACCGGCCTCCAGAGACTTTGGTGGAGCCTGCTTTCGTCAGGTGAGTCTGTAAGCGATGGTGAAGACATACCTGGGAAGCTTGCTTATGCTTGTTCACACCCTTGGTCCAGCTAGCTCAGTAATGTCTATACTGACCGACAGCGGTGACTTTCCGGGGTTTCAAACAGAGATATTTCCCAGCCCAGCCTGAACATGGCAGGGATTGAATCCTGGGGACATCGCTGATAGCGGCTTTACAAATACAGTGGTACCTCAGGTTACATTACCTTCGGGTAACCTAATTCCGAGTTACAAACACAGCAAACCCAGAAGTGTATACTTCACAGTCTTGCCATGTGCGCATGCGCAGAAGCGCTCTGACCGTGCGCAGAAGCCCTCTATCTCGCCCTGTGTGTGCTCAGAAGCGGTGCCTCCGGATACGGACTATTCGGGGTAAGTACGGACCCTCAGGACGAATTGAGTTCATATCCAGAGCGTCCACTCTAATGTCAGAAATATGACCAGCCTTTTAATACAGTGGTACCTCGGGTTAAGAACTTAATTCGTTCTGGAGGTCCGTTCTCAACCTGAAACTGTTCTTAACCTGAGGTACCACTTTAGCTAATGGGGCCTCCCACTGCCGCCGTGCGATTTCTGTTCTCATCCTGAAGCAAAGTTCTTAACCCGAGGTACTATTTCTGGGTTAGCGGAGTCTGCAACCTGAAGCGTATGTAAGCTGAAGCATCTGTAACCCGAGGTACCACTGTACAGACGAATTGAGTTCGTATCCGGAGGGTCCACTGTAATGTCCAAAATATGACCAGCCTTTTAATACGTACCTTATTCAAATCATTTCGTAGTCACTCGAGAACCTGAAATAGGGGTGGGGAGTGGAAGAAACAGCTCTTCCTCGGCCTCTGCCCATTTCCCCCCACCTGGTCGCCTAGGGCGATTTCTCCAGTCGCCACAGGCGATCACATTATTGTGGGTTCCCCTCTGCAGTTCTGAACTGCTCAGTGCTCCTGTTCACTCCATAGGGCGGTAGGTCCCCAGATGTTGTTGGACTACAACTCCCATCACCCCTGAGCTCTGGCCTTGTTAGCTAGGGGTGATGGGAGTTGTAGTTCAACAACATCTGGGGACCCACAGGTTGAGAAAGGCTGCTCTAGAGTCTCACTTCATTGTAGGTTTTTCCCCCAAAAGGAGTTACTTCACCTTTGCTGAGGGCGAACTAATCTCTTTTTTATATATATATACAATTTTTATTTTCCATTTTAACAATCCAATCAGATCACATTAAATATTCCAAATTATACAAATACATATCATATAGTCCAAATATTTTGCCAAATTATAAATTTTTGTTGGGGCTTCCCATGCTTTAAGTTCAGTGGGGTCCAATCATCTTATGTTTCTACTGCCTCGAGTTTCCAGTAGTTCCTTCTTTTAATCTTCCTCTTGTTATCCTTCCTTCTTTCATGGCCTCTGAGTTGTTTCCACAGGCGAGTTGAAGTGAGCAATAATCTGCTTCTGTGTGAAATTTGTATGACTCTCCTTGCAGCTGGTAAATCTATTATTTGCAGTATATCCTCACACGCTGATGTTTATGCCGAATCAATCCAAAAGTCCTTCTCTAGTGGCAGACGCCATCTTCTCTCAGTTCCGGTGAAATAAAATCTAGGCGTTTGCTCAGACAGGCTGCATCAAACATTAGTCTTTCCAGGGGAGGTTTGCCAAATCGGACTTGAAGTACAGATATAATAACAAATTAAGAGCTCGCCTCCCCCATGACTATTTATCTCTGCAACTCGGTCTATCCTATAATGGCGGATCCCAATTAAATAGTGAGTCACATCACCCTTCCGGAGAGTCTTTCATCTTCTGAAGGCGAACTAATCTCAGAGGCCTTTCTGCTCAGGGCTGGTATGCATTCTCACAGAGCTTCCTGGCTCTTCTGGTCCTGTGTGGTGTAGTGGTTAAGAGCAGTGGACTCGTAATCTGGGGAACCGGGTTCGCATCTCCGCTCCTCCACATGCAGCTGCTGGGTGACCTTGGGCCAGTCACACTTCTCTGAAGTCTCTCAGCCCCACTCACCTCACAGAGTGTTTGTTGTGGGGGAGGAAGGGAAAGGAGAATGTTAGCCGCTTTGAGACTCCTTAAAGGGAGTGAAAGGCGGGATATCAAATCCAAACTCTTCTTCTTCTTCTTCTGTTTGGGATGCTTTCTATGTTTGATCTCCACTGCCAGAGGCAGCTATGCTTCCGAATTCCAGCTGCTGAAAACTGCAGGAAGGGAGAAGGTTCTTCTGCCCAGGTTCGGCTTGCAAGTTTTCCATTGAGGCATCTGGTCCCATTGGGCCCCCTTTGGCCTAATCCAGCAGCACTCTTCCTACATCTTTATTTTTCCCGCAGGGTCAGCATCCCGAGATCCACTTTGCTCCCTGCCTACAAGCACAAGATCCACCGCAGGAAAAGCTACGAGCCTGAAGACAACCTGGCGTTGCCCTCGGTGAGTTTCTGGTTTGGGGAAGCCCGGTTCTTGCCGTGTGGCCGGGCACCGGGGGGGGGGGACGACAGCTTGCCCATCGCTGGCGTCTCCTCCCTTCTCCCTTTTCCTGGCAGAGCAAAGAGCGTAGTTAAGAGTGGTGCATGCTCTAGTTATCTCCCGCTTGGACTACTGCAATGCGCTTTACAAGATTGAATGTATTGCCCTCGGCTGTGCTTGAGGGACGATTCCAACAGATTCCACACGAAAAACACTTATGTTCCTGTGGAGGTGGCAGTACTGAATCGGTGGCACATGCCCTTCTGGCTTGTACTCTTTATAAAGACTTGAGGAATGAGATTAGGTAAAGGTAAAGGTACCCCTGCCCGTACGGGCCAGTCTTGACAGACTCTGGGGTTGTGCGCCCATCTCACTCAAGAGGCCAGGGGCCAGCGCTGTCCGGAGACACTTCCCGTTCACGTGGCCAGCGTGACATCGCTGCTCTGGCGAGCCAGAGCCGCACACGGAAATGCCGTTTACCTTCCCGCTGGTAAGCGGTCCCTATTTATCTACTTGCACCCGGAGGTGCTTTCGAACTGCTAGGTTGGCAGGCACTGGGACCGAGCAGCGGGAGCGCACCCCGCCGCAGGGATTCGAACCGCCGACCTTTCGATCGGCAAGCCCTAGGCGCTGAGGCTTTAACCCACAGCGCCACCTGCGTCCCACAGGAATGAGATTATCACCCCTCTATTATTGTCCATTCCGGGTCGCCCAACCACTGTCACAGTGTCCTTTCTCTTGGCAGGTCAAGATGAGCAGGTGACAGCAAAGGTTTTTAGCTGAGGCAATCGGAATAAGATCCACTATTTGACTATTGATTCAAAACCCCAAAATGTATTTTATATACAGTGGTACCTCGGGTTAAGAACTTAATTCGTTCTGGAGGTCTGTTCTTAACCTGAAACTGTTCTTAACCTGAAGCGCCACTTTAGCTAATGGGGCCTCCTGCTGCCGCTGCACGATTTCTGTTCTCATCCTGAAGCAAAGTTCTTAACCCAAGGTAATATTTCTGGGTTAGCGGAGTCTGTAACCTGAAGCGTATGTAACCTGAAGTGTATGTAACCCGAGGTACCACTGTAATTGACTTTTTATTTCTATTCTTTGTACAGTGGTACCTTGGATTAAGTACTTAATTCGTTCCGGAGGTCTGTTCTTAACCTGAAACTGTTCTTAACCTGAAGCACCACTTTAGCTAATGGGGCCTCCTGCTGCCGCTGTGCCAATTTCTGTTCTCATCCTGAAGCAAAGTTCTTAACCCAAGGTAATATTTCTGGGTTAGCAGAGTCTGTAACCTGAAGCGTGTGTAACCTGAAGTGTCTGTAACCCAGGGTACCACTGTAATTGACTTTTTATTTCTATTCTTTGTATATCATGTTGTTGTTTTATTGCTAAGGCCGATGGCTGACGCAAACAAAGATTCATTCATTCAAATAGCCTAAGCCTTTGGGGCTGCAGTTAATACCTGACATGAGACATTTTCCCCTTCTGTATGACCCCCTCACAGCACTGTTTGGCCGGTTGGGAGAACCCTGTTCAGGCTTTCAGCCCCGCTCTCAGCAGCCTCGACCTTCACTCATCCCTGGGGGATGCGCCACCTGGCCGTTCGAATCGGGTAAGGACGCTAAATGGCTTTGTGCTAAAATATTTAGGGTTTCATACCTTACAGCAGAATTCAGTCAGTGTTACCACAAACACGGACTGCGGGATTCTTGAGTTCAGTTTCTTGGTTCTGAGTTCCAGCTTTTTCCCGTCCTGATTCTTGATATTTTTCTTGAAGGGTTTTTAAATTTAATTTTGTAATGTGCATAAAACAGATAGAACGCTTAGAAGGTGAAGAACAAAACTGTAAAAAGAGGCGCGTAAAATGAGCAGAGTTAAAATTACAGGGTTCCAGTAAGAGGCTATCACTGCCGTCAATTTATCTAGTTCCAGAATTGCCAGGCTTGTGTATGGAGGTCCCTGTCCTTGTCAAAATCTCAAATTATGCATTATTTTCTCCATCATAGCTGTATTCCATAGTGAGGGTACCATGTATCCTGCATAAGTTTTGGGGTTCTTTTCCACTGAGTTGTAATGACTGTGATTCTTGATTATTCATTTTATTTCATAAGATTTACATACCACTTGGTTGTTAAAAGCAAAACGAAACTTCAAAGTGGTTTACATGGAGAATAGAACAATAATAATATTATCGGTGAAAGCAGCTCTTTAAAAACAATCCAAGAAATAAAATCGGAAATAAACAAGAAACGGGTTAAAACTTACATCGGCGTTCTACATGTCAGCTTGTCTGAATGAAAACCTTGGTTCAGAAAAATTTTGTAGAGAAAGGAAAATTCCTGGATGGAAAGACCCAAGTTTGGGGCGAGTACTCTTTGGTGAGAGAACCATAGCAGAGATTTAAAGTTACAAACTAAAGCTGTTAGACCTTTAAAATGTCCCCGTAAATAGTTTCTTTCCAAAGTTTTCCTGTTCCCCAGCATAGGAAAAGACCACATGTTAGTGAGTTTAAAAAATGGTTTACTTCCAAACTATCCAAAGGTCGGATTCAGAAAGGCAGTAAAACTTGGTTTAGTAACAAAGTGGTAAAGGTTTCTAGATTATTGGCAAAAGGTGGCTTGTGATAGCCATGCGGTCTGAGTTGGAGCAACCAGCTCAAACCCCTTCACAGACTGAGCTTCCCAGGTAGACTGGGGAGGAACAATGGGCTTTATTGCCTAGTTCCTCACTAGGTGAGGGGAAGTGGACATAGCTAAGTCTGTCAGGACAGCTTACTCTATGTCTATATAATGTACCAGAGCAATAAGCTACAGAGACAACGGGAGCCCAGTGGTATTACTTAGGTAAAGGTAAAGGGACCCCTGACGATTAGGTCCAGTTGTGACCGACTCTGGGGTTGCGGCGCTCATCTCGCTTTAAAGGACGCACACACACACACCAATCATAACCCATTGCAAAGATGAAAACAATTTCAAATCCAGTACAAATGCCAATTGGCATTTAAAAAAATCTCTGCTGGGGAGGCTTGTCAAAAAAGAAAACTGCTGAGCTAGCTGGATCGAAAAACTCAATAAAATTTGGCCCCCTGTATTCCTGCAGTTAGGGACGCAGGTGGCGCTGTGGGTTAAAGCCTCAGCGCCTAGGGCTTGCCGATCGAAAGGTCGGCGGTTCGAATCCCTGCGGCGGGGTGCGCTCCCGCTGCTCGGTCCCAGCGCCTGCCAACCTAGCAGTTCGAAAGCACCTCCGGGTGCAAGTAGATAAATAGGGACCGCTTACCAGCGGGAAGGTAAACGGCGTTTCCGTGTGCGGCTCTGGCTCACCAGAGCAGCGATGTCACGCTGGCCACGTGACCCGGAAGTGTCTCCGGACAGCGCTGGCCCCTGGCCTCTTAAGTGAGATGGGCGCACAACCCCAGAGTCTGTCAAGACTGGCCCGTACGGGTAGGGGTACCTTTACCTTTACCTTTATTCCTGCAGTTGGTTGGTACAGAAGTGGCGATCTGGTTTAAGATTTCTTGTCTCGCTAATAAATCAAAACTGGGTCTCTGTGCAAGATCAGAGAAGGGCCTTAGCTCAGAGCACCTGCTTGGCATGCAGAAGATCCCGGATTCAGGCCCAGGTAGGGTTGGGAGAGATTTCCTGTCTGAAACCCTGGAGAGAGTATCTGCCAGTCAGTGCAGGCAGTCCTGAGGTAGATGGGCCCTAATGTCTGACTCGGTATAAGGCAACTTTCTATATATTTCTGTTTAGATCGTTCGGAATCTTGAGGACTAGAGTCTTGACTTTAGGAGCCTCGAAGACCGCAACTTGGCAGCAGACCCACCAAAGATTCTTAAGATAGTGCAGGCCTATATGGGTTTGCTGCACCCCTTCTTTTTTTAACCCTTACACACACAAAAATCTGGCTTCCAGATCTCTGCCTCCAGAGTGTCAGGAGGAAGCAGGACCAACGAACTGCTGGATCTCTCCCGCGTGGCGGAATTTGAAGTCTGCAACCTCTCCTGGCGGCGGAAGCGTCGTAAGCCACCATGCCGCAAAGCCACATCTAATTAAAAGAGCTCGCCGATTCGAACTTCCCACTTTTGGTCCTCGATGGGGAATGAGGAGGAGCTCCGTGTGTTTATGGATCAGGGCCTCCTCCTTTGTGAGGTTGCCTGCTAGCCTGTTTCATCAGCACGGCGCCTAAACGCTTTGCGACGTTTGAGAAATTGCAGCATGGGTTTGCCTTCCTTTTTGTCTCTGGTCCACATGCTCTTGCACAACTCCTGAAATGATAAAAGCACAGTTTGAAATCAAAAGATTAAAAAGCGTGTTGTTGTTGTTGTTTTTTAAAAAACCAAGGATGGTAGAAGTTAAGGACATTTAGAGAAACATTAATTTGGTGAAGGGAAAGATGTCTCTCTCTGTGTGTGTCTCTTAATTGTCTTTTTTAAAAAAAGTAAATAAATATAGTTTTGACTTTGTATTATTATTATCATCAACATTATCATCACCATCATCCTGCCTTTCCCCCAAGGTGACTTGCAGAACTTAAAAGGACATAGATAAAATGCAAAAAGCTAAAAACACATAAGAGGCAATTGTTAAAAAGTAACCCTAATGGAATTAATTAAAACAATATTTTTAAAAAATCTACTAAAAGACAGATAATAGACACAGCACGTGCCTCCGGAAGACTGTTGTCGAACAGTTGCAGGCTGCTTTTGTTAATTAATTTTGTATGTTTATAGACTGCTTAAAACTGTCCCTAAGCAGTTTGTAAAAAGGTTAACAAGTACATCAATGCAAACAAACCATGAAACTCAAAAATTGCAATACCTGATGAGCCAAAAACTTAACAGCATACTTTTAACTCCACTCTTAAGATCCTTATGGGGGGGGGGACACTGGAAGTTGGGGGGACTGCCTTGAACATATGTTAAATGCAGAAATGCTGGTTTATAAAATGTGAGTTATTTTCAACTAATTTTTACTCAGAGTACGCCTTTTGAAATAAATGGACCTAACTTAGTCGAGTCCATTTATTTCATTAGAGTAAAACTTAGTTGAGCACCACCCAGTATAAACAAGGCAAGAATGAAGCCATGCCAATAATTTTCCCATAGAGCAGCAGTGGAAAGAATGATGCCCATTTTACAGGGGGTGAACTGAGACTGAGGACCAGCAAACCTGCCCAGGGACTCTGGGCACCCTACTGCCGGGGTGGACAACCTGCTGGCCTAAGGCTCCCATCATCCCTTGCTGGCTGGAGCTGATGAGAATCCAAACTACACCAAATTAGCTAGCCCTGCCATGAAAGTTTGTTTTGGAATGGGGTGGGGTCTGTGCTGAAGACGGAGGCTGTCTCTGGAATAAGCTATCCCTTTCTGTAAACTGCTTTTTACAGTCGAGCAGTGTATACATTTTAAGAAATAAATAAATACAGTGGTATCTCGTGTTACAGACACTTCAGGTTACAGATGCTTCAAGTTACAGACTCCACTAACCCATAAATAGTACCTCTGGTTAAGAACTTTGCTTCAGGATGAGAACAGAAATCGTTCGGCGGCAGCAGGAGGCCCCATTAGCTAAAGTGGTACCGCAGGTTAAGAACATTTTCAGATTAAGAACGGACCTCCAGAACTAATTAAGTTCTTAACCCAAGGTACCACTGTATGGGCAACTGAAATTTGAACCTAGCCAAAATGTGGGTGCTATTCCTCTCCCTGAGCACAGGAACACACTCCAAAGGATGCTACGGGCATTCTTTGTGTGCTGATTGGCTCCTTCCCTGTTGCCATGGCGGCAGATACGCAACCTCCCATCTACATGCTCTGCAGATGGACCAATTTGGAGTGAGAATCCGAGCTGCAGAGCTGGGTCCGTCCAGAGGCTGGCGATGCTGCTTTTGCTGAGTTCTGAGCTGTGGCTTCTGGGATACGTCAGTAGTGCAAGTTTACGGCTGGGAAGTGGTAAAGATCTCTCAGGCTGCAGTCTCAACTTTTGGGTCTTCTCAAGAACATTGGGAGATCCCTGTGGGATCAGGCCAAAGGCCTGTTTTAGTCCTTCCACTGTGAGAACAGGATGCAGGAATAGATGGACCACTGACATAAGAGAATTAAGAAGAGTCTGCCAATGGTCCATCTAGTCTAGTATCCTGCTCTCTCAGTCACCATCCAGGTGCCTGATGGGAAACCCATAAGCAAGATTCGAGCCCCAGAGCCCCATCCCTTACTGTAGTTTCTGGCTACTCGGGGAGTCAGAAACACGTCAAGGCAGAGCATAGCCATCGTGGCTCATAGCCATCAATAACAACAACAACAATATATTTATTATTTATACCCTGCCCATCTAGCTGGGTTTCTCCAGCCATTCTGGGCAGCTTCCAACGGAATATTAAAATACAATAACCTATTAAACATTAAAAGCTTCCCTAAACAGGGCTGCCTTCAGAGGTCTTCTAAAAATCTGGTAGTTGTTTTTCTCTTTGACATCCAGAGGGCGGGTGCCACTACTGAGAAGGCCCTCTGCCTGGTTCCCTGTAACTTGGCTTCTCACAGCGAGGGAACCGCCAGAAGGCCCTCGGCGCTGGACCTCGGTGTCCAGGCAGAATGATGGGGGTGGAGACACTCCTTTAGGTATACTGGACCGAGGCCGTTTAGGGCTTTAAAGGTCAGCACCAACACTTTGAATTGTGCTCGGAAATGTACTGGGAGCCAGTGTACATCTTTCAAGACCGGTGTTATATGGTCTCGGCGGCCGCTCCCAGTTACCAGTCTAGCTGCCGCATTCTGGATTAGTTGTAGTTTCCAGGTCACCTTCAAAGGTAGCCCCATGTAGAGTGCATTGCCATAGTCCAAGCGAGAGATAACTAGAGCATGCACCACTCTGGTGAGACAGTCCGCAGGCAGGTAGGGTCTCATCCTGCATACCAGATGGAGCTGGTAAACAACTGCCCTGGACACAGAATTGACCTGCGCCTCCATGGACAGCTGTGAGTCCAGAATGACTCCCAGGCTGCGCACTTGGTCCCTCAGGGGCACAGTTACCCCATTCAGGACCAGGGAGTCTCCCACACCCGCCCACCTCCTGTCCCCCAAAACAGTACTTCTGCCTTGTCAGGATTCAACCTCAATCTGTTAGCCGCCATCCATCCTCCAACCGCCTCCAGGCACTCACACAGGACCTTCACCGCCTTCACTGGTTCTGATTTAAAAGAGAGGTAGAGCTGGGTGTCATCTGCATACTGATGAACACCCAGACCAACCCCCCCCCCCTTGACAGTAGCCTTGTCCTCCATGAATCTGTCCAGTTGTCAGGGACTGGCTGGATGAAGAAGTGGTGGGAGCCACAGAAGATGGCAACTTAGATCCCGGTTCCTGGTGGTGGGACACGGAGGAGCAGTCTGGGGAAGGAACGAGCTGGGAGGCGCTAGAAGCAGAAGGGCGTTGAGTGATCATGGTGGGTGGGGAGTTAGGAGAAGGAGGCCCTTCCGGGACAGGGTTCGAGGCTGAGAGTCACAGTGTGAGCGCAGACTCAGAGGGGAGTCAGAGGTTCCCTTGCTACCCAGCAGCAGGGCAGTCTCGGTCCTGCTGGCTCGCCTAACCCTCTGACACCCCCGATCGAGGAGAGTCCTTCACATGGCAGAACAACTGGCCAGACAGCTCCAGACACAGTCTTCGTCTGCTTGGGAAGGGATCCAGAGAGAGAGGGAAGGGCAGAGCTTGTGGTCAGTTTCAGTACAGTGGTGCCCCGCAAGACGAACGCCTCGCAAGACAGAAAACCCGCTAGACGAAAGGGTTTTCTGTTTTGGAGGCGCTTCGCAAAACGAATTTCCCTATGGGCTTGCTTCGCAAGACGAAAATGTCTTGCGAGTTCCTGCGGGGTTTTTTCCTTTCCCCCCCCCCTTTTCCTAAGCCACTTATCAGCTGATCCGCTGATAAGCCAATCAGCTGATCCGCTAAAAGCCGCTAAACCGCTAATAGCGCTAATCCGCTAAGCTGTCAATGGGCTTGCTTCGCAAGATGAAAAAACCGCTATACAAAGAGCCTCACGGAACGGATTAATTTCGTCTTGCGAGGAACCACTATACATCTTTTTTTAAAAAAGAAAAAAAATACACTTTTCAGACTTACACATTTCATAAATTTTACAACCATTTAAACATTTCAAAGCTTGACTTCCTCCCCCCCCCTTTCTGTGGTTCCTTAAATTTATTTTTTAATATCTTCTTCATATCCAAATTCATTTAATTTTCTCCTTTAAATATATATACTCTTATGAAACTGCGGGTTATTACAACAACCCTGCCAATGTTCTTATCTGTAAATATTCAATAAACCACTTCCATTCTTTTATAAAAAGTTTGTTATCTTGATTTCTTATTTTGGGGGTTAGTTTTGCCATTTCTGCATAATCCATAAGTTCTTGTATCCATTCTTCCTTTACTGGGACTTCTGCTTCTTTCCACTTTGGGGCAAGTAGCATTCTTGCTGCTGTAGAAGCATGCATGAATAAATTTCTATACAATTTAGGTAGTTCTGTCCCTATAGGTAAAGGTAAAGGGACCCCTGACCATTAGGTCCAGTCGTGACTGACTCTGGGCTTGCGGCACTCATCTCGCTTTATTGGCCGAGGGAGCAGCTTCCGGGTCATGTGGCCAGCATGACTAAGCCGCTTCTGACGAACCAGAGCAGTACTTGGAAACGCCATTTACCTTCCCGCTGGAGCGGTACATATTTATCTACTTGCACTTTGATGTGCTTTCGAACTGCTAAGTTGGCAGGAGCAGGGACCGAGCAACGGGAGCTCACCCCGTCGCGGGGATTTGAACCGCCGACCTTCTGATCAGCAAGCCCTAGGCTCTGTGGTTTACCCCACAGCGCCACCCACAATTCCCCAAAAAAAGGATTCTGGGTGTTTTTTTAAAATAAAAGTTATTTTGAACATCCTTTTCCATTCATTGTATATAATGTTTTATGTGTTTAATATGCCTATATGTTTTAGAGATGTTTTTTTTCTGGATGAATGAATGAATGAAAGCCATGTAGGTTGTCTTTGTATCTTCCTATGTTCTCAGTTGTCCTCATCTTGCCGTCCACAGAGGCAGCCAACTTCCACTGGAACCCCTGGCAGCCATGGGTCTGCATGTGTGACTTACACAAGCAGGCCCGGATCCGGCACTTTGTCGTGTGGGCCATGAACATCACGCTAGACCTCAAGGCCTCTGAGTTTTGGCAAGAGAAGCCTTGCAACTTGGATGATTGCGTCACGTGCTCGGTGGTTGAATGTCCGGGCAGCGGCGAGCGGTCCGGCTTCGTCCCGCAGTTCCGGGGCCTCTCATCCCCCAAGCCCCACGAGGTTGAGATTCCTCTCCCCGTCCATTTGGAATTCCCTTCCTACGACAGCCTCCCTATCATCGACGACACCGGAGAAAACGGGCAGTCATAAGACTCGGAGATGTTGACTTTAAGCAAAGGCATCTTGTCACCTACGACTCCCATTGAGTTGTCGGGCTCGCTTGCGGAGGGCAGCAGAGGCCTGGACCGCGGCAAGGAGCCACCCGAAAGCCAACTCGCCTAGGGCGATCCTGGACAGAGATAAAGGCGAACCCACAGCTACAGCCCCCCATGGAGTCTTTGGTTGTCAATAAA
Source organism: Podarcis cretensis (assembly GCF_951804945.1). Taxonomy (NCBI): domain Eukaryota; kingdom Metazoa; phylum Chordata; class Lepidosauria; order Squamata; family Lacertidae; genus Podarcis; species Podarcis cretensis. The sequence continues at coordinate 81,183,282 of NC_137177.1, read as the reverse complement.
GTCAGACTGAAACAAAGTAGTGTGGTTTTTTAAAAAATTAATTACAGTGGTCGCTCGGGTTGCGAACGTGATCTGTGCAGAATGCACGTTCGCAACCCGTGTCTGCACACACGGGTGTGATTCGGCGCTTCTGCACATTCACAAAGTGCAATTTAGCACTTCTGCACATGCGCGACTGCTGAAACTCAGAAATAACCCGTTCCGGTACTTCCAGGTTTCGGCAGTCTGTAACGCAAAAAACCGCAACCTGAAGAGTCTGAAACCCGAGGTATGACTGTACCGTACTTTTCCGTCTGTAAGATGCCCCCATGTATAAGATGCCCCTTATTTGGGGCGACTCAAAATGGGGGGAGATGGCACAAAGTTGGGGGCATTGCCAAAAATCACCCACACGCATCACAAAATCTGCCTCTCGTGTGTCCCATCGCCAGCAGAAGCTGCCAATCGCCCGCCCAGCTGCCAGAGCGTCAGCCAATCAACACTGCCCATTGACACAGCAACCAATAACACACATAACAGCCTCTTATGGCCACAGCAGCAACCAATCAAACTTCCACCCTATGTGCTACCCATGTATAAGACGACCCCCACTTTTAAAGCATGCTTTTTAAAGAAAAAACATAGTCATACACGGAAAAGTACGGTATTTGTTTACATTTCTAACCACATTTGTCCTCGGGGTGAGTCACCTCCTAAACCACAGATCGCTTAGAAATTGGGGTTGTGTCCAAGGCCAGCCCTCCTCAGAACAGACCCATTGATGTTAATGGACATGACTTAGTTCCATTCATTTCAGAGGGTCTTTATTGTTGTTGTTTAGTTGTTTAGTCGTGTCCGACTCTTTGTGACCCCCTGGACCAGAGCACGCCAGGCACTCCTGTTTTCCACTGCCTCCTGCAGTTTGGTCAAACTCATGCTGGTAGCTTCAAGAACATTGTCCAACCATCTCGTCCTCTGTCGTCCCCTTCTCCTTGTGCCCTCCATCTTTCCCAACATCAGGGGCTTTTCCAGGGAGTCTTCTCTTCTCATGAGGTGGCCTAAGTATTGGAGCCTCAGCTTCAGGATCTGTCCTTCCAGTGAGCACTCAGGGATGATTTCCTTCAGAATGGAGAGGTTTGATCTTCTTGCAGTCCATGGGACTCTCAAGAGTCTCCTCCAGCACCATAATTCAAAAGCATCAATTCTTCGGCGATCAGCCTTCTTTATGGTCCAGCTTTCACTTTCATACATCACTACTGGGAAAACCATAGCTTTAACTATACGGACCTTTGTTGGCAAGGTGATGTCTCTGCTTTTTAAGATGCTGTCTAGGTTTGTCATTGCTTTTCTCCCAAGAAGCAGGTGTCTTTTAATTTCGTGGCTGCTGTCACCATCTGCAGTGATCATGGAGCCCAAGAAAGTAAAATCTCTCACTGCCTCCATTTCTTCTATTTGCCAGGAGGTGATGGCCCCAGTGGCCATGATCTTCGTTTTTTTGATGTTGAGCTTCAAACCATATTTTGTGCTCTCCTCTTTCACCCTCATTAAAAGGTTCTTTAATTCCTCCTCACTTTCCGCCATCAAGGTTGTGTCATTTGCATATCTGAGGTTGTTGATATTTCTTCCGGCAATCTTAATTCCAGTTTGGGATTCATCTAGCCCAGCCGTTCGCATGATGAATTCTGGATATAAGTTCAATAAGCAGGGAGACAATATATAGCCTTGTTGTACTCCTTTCCCAATTTTGAACCAATCAGGGGTCTACTCTTGAGTAAAATGTAGTTGGGTACAACCACCCTAGGGCTGCAAGCAGTTCATTGGGGGTAGGATAAGGGGCCACATATTCACCTTGGTCAATCCTCAGGGCGCCGCAGGGACAGAACTGGGAGGTATCACCTCATATTCTCACATGCGCACACACCATAGCCCCTCTTGGCTTTTGCATGCCAATTATCTGTGGAAAAGGGTATTATCCAATGCCTGCCCTATCCAGGGCAGACCCACTGAAATTCCTGAAATTCCTGAAATTCCTGAAATTTACCTATACCTAGGTATAGGTAAAGGGACCCCTGACTGTTAGGTCCAGTCGTGGCTGACTCTGGGGTTGCAGCGCTCATCTCACTTTACTGGCCGAGGAAGCCAGCGTACAGCTTCCAGGTCATGTGGCCAGCATGACTAAGCCACTTCTGGCGAACCAGAGCAGCGCATGGAAACGCCGTTTACCTTCCCGCCGGAGCGGTACCTATTTATCTACTTGCACTTGGTGTGCTTTTGAATTGCTAGGTTGGCAGAAGCTGGGACCGAGCAAAGGGAGCTCACCCCGTCACAGGGATTCAAACTGCCGACCTTCCGATCTGCAAGCCCTAGGCTCTGTGGTTTAGACCACAGCTCCACCCGCGTCCCTATGTCTAACCTAGGTCTGTCAATTTTGGTGCGTCTACTCCCGAGTAGGATTTAGCTAGCTACAACCTTTGGAAGGCTGGGTCAGGCTTCTGAATGGGACGTTTGCCACCCCAGGGTTAGATGCGTCAATTAAAAGTCTTTTTTAATTAAAATTAAAAAAATTAAAAAATTAAAATTAATTAATTTTTTAAAAATTTATTTTTAAAAATTTAATTTTAAAAATTTTAATTTTAATTTTAAAATTTTAATTTTAAAAATTAATTTTTTAAAAATTAAAAAATTAAATTTAATTAAAATTAAAAGTCTTTTTTAATTGACTAAAAACCACCCACAATCTCGCGGGGAACTCCTTTTTTCAAAAATAAACAGAAATCTTACTTCTTTTTAATGGATGTACTTATTTAAACCACCAGAGGGCAACCATGAGTTTAAAAGAAGCAAATGCCGCCACACGGATACAGATGCTGCCTCTGATTTTTCATATATATATATATTAAAATACTTCTGAAAACACCATCAAGGCTGTTTCTCCCTCTCTCTTGTGTAGCTGGGCTTGGTTTTTTTTTTGGGGGGGGTGTTGTTTGAATATTTATAAGAATATTTATACATTGCACACATACACACACACACACGAGTAAAGTAATTAAAATGTAACAACCAGATTGCATTTTGGCACTGACTGCCAAAGATGGGAATTAACAGGCAGAACTGAGGCCATTGATAAACCCCAAGTGCCAGTTTATATTGAATGAAATATTTGTCCCTTCTACACTCTGGTGCAATTGTACTGAACACAAACAGCCCACAGGCTTTTATTGATTTATTGAACAAATTCTTAAACGATAAATGTCTCAAGGCAGCACACAGCAGTCTATAGTCTATGTGGGGAATGCTGCCTTAACCATGTGAGTTCAGGACAGCTGCGTGGGAGTGTAGAAGCAACTCCTTTTTTGATTGGAAAGCTTTGAGAAGCATTTTTAGGAACAGGGAATGTGTGGGATGCCGCTGACCGAACTAGTAACTGATGATGCCACAAAAGCATCACCCTGGCAATGGATGAATCAGAGATTTCTGTCTTTCTTTTGATAGGAACTGTGGATAAGGTCTGAACTCACTGCCCTGTGGGTTCCTTGAAAAGGGATGATTGAAAACAGAAAGGTCAGGAGATGTCAAACAAAAAGTTCATTTTTCTACTGTTAATTCCTGGCTGCATTTCAACAAGTGTTGCCATCTGAATTATTCTTAATAGTTTTTCTCTTCCCACTTCATCGCATTCTCACTTTGAATCAGAACATGGTATCCTTTAGACATGTGGGTTTTCATCTATTTATTTTACTTTTTGGTTTAAGGAATTTATACCACACTCCTCTCTCTCAAACCAGCTTACAGAAGGGAAAAAGAACAGAAAAAACCAGAAAAGAAAGTGTTATGCAAAAATTAAATTTATTTAAAATTAACTGATGAATGGTGCCCTTTATCTTATATGCCCTATCTTAGTGGAGAACTGAATTTAAGACTGGAAGAATGAGTACAGTGGTACCTCAGGTTAAGTACTTAATTCGTTCCGGAGGTCAGTACTTAACCTGAAACAGTTCTTAACCTGAAGCACCACTTTAGCTAATGGGGCCTCCTGCTGCTGCCGCGCCGCCGGAGCCCGATTTCTGTTCTCGTCCTGAAGCAAAGTTCTTAACCCGAGGTACTATTTCTGGGTTAGCGGAGTCTGTAACCTGAAGTGTATGTAACCTGAAGCGTCTGTAACCCGAGGTACCACTGTAATTGGGAAAAACTTACACTGCCAGATTCGAAATTGACTGTCCCAGGTTCCGGTATTTTGGCATTCCTATGCTGGAACTCGTGAAGAGAGACAGAAATAATCGGACTAAATGTCAACCTTTCCTTTAGGTCTTGTTTAGTTTTTAACTTACCTTTATTCTTGTTCTGGAGATTCCTCTCCTGTTGTTTGCCATTTATGATTTGTAGGCACTTTCTGTTACAAAATTGATAAAAGCGGGGGGGGGGGGGCGGACTCGCAGAAAATCTAGTATCTGTGCAGCCTATTATCAACCACACAAGGAAATGTAAAATCTCTCTAAAACATTAAGTGAGCGTGCCTTCGTAGAAGCCGCTGTTGGGGGAAAGGCAAAAATATACTAAAAGTTGCAAGAAATCACGCAGAGCTAAAAGTTGCAAGAAATCACGCAGAGAGGAAGCCCCCACCTGAATCCTTGCTCTTTTTGTGTTTTCCTGAACATGAAACCCCATTCTCACGTCAAATCTCCAGCCGCACCTCTGATTGGTTCTCTCTGGCCACACCTCTGATTAATTTTACTCTTCATCAGAATTGTAAAGGTAAAGGGTAAAGGGATCCCTGACCATTAGGTCCGGTCGTGACCGATTCTGGGGTTGCGGCGCTCATCTCGCTTTATTGGCTGAGGGAGCCGGCGTTTGTCCACAGACAGCTTCTGGGTCATGTGGCCAGCATGACTAAGCCGCTTCTGGCGAACCAGAGCAGCACACAGAAACGCCGTTTACCTTCCCGCAGGAGCGGTACCTATTTATCTACTTGCACTTTGATGTGCTTTCGAACTGCTAGGTTGGCAGGATCAGGGACCGAGCAACGGGAGCTCACCCCGTCGTGGGGATTCGAACCACTAGCCTTCTGATCAGCAAGCCCTAGGCTCTGTGGTTTAGCCCACAGTGCCACCTGCATCCCTTCATCAGAATTTGTCCTCCATGAATTCATGACTTGGCACTAAAGATGCGTAGACTTCTCTTTGCTACCCTTCCTTTGCTTGCAACCTTCAGTTGCAATTTCAAACTTTCCTTTCATTTCAATCTTCAGCGATGGATGATTCAGGGCGGATGGAAGGAAGTCCTGCACTCGGCAGTCCGTCGCCGTTAAACTGTGGAACTCGCTGCTGCAGGAGGCCAGCAACTTGGATGGCCTTGAAAGATAGGCAAAAATGTATAGAAATCAGGATAAAAATTGTTGGTAATGTAAGAAGGAGGGGAACTTCCATCATATGTGGTGGACGTGTACCAGGGTGAAAGCCTATTGGGATCTAATTTACAATGAATTAAAAAAGATCTTTAAATACAATTTCAATAAAAAAAACCAGAGGTGTTTCTGTTAGGTTTAATTGGAGATGAAATTCCAAAAAAAATGTGAATTTGTTTATGTATGCCACAACGGCCGCAAGGATACTTCTGGCTCAGAAATGGAAATCACAGGAGCTTCCAACAGTGGAAGAATGGCAAAGAAAGATGGTGGAATATGTGGAGTTAGCAAAGCTGATGGGGAAGATCCATAATCAGCGTGACGAACTGTTTCAAAAGGACTGGAGCGAATTTATATTATATATGAAAGAACATTGTAAACACCAGAAAACGTTTGTAGCTTTGAGTTGAAATGTTTTGTCATGTGATTATAAGGAACTGATTTACATTTAATGAGGGGAATTTTAAATATATATATATGAGAGAAGGTAAAAAAGTGGTTATAGAAATGCTAAGAATAAAGTAAATATGTATGGAAGGCAGAAAGAGGGGCAGGAGGAGGTCGATGCTCGGATAGAGCAGTATTTGAGTTTATTGAATTATGTATGGAAATTGTAACTATGATAAAGTTGAAAATGCAATAAAAATTATTATAAAAAAGAAAGAAAGAGGGATTGGCAAATTCACGGAGGAGAATAAGGCTATTGATAGTCACTAGCCGTGAAAGCTATGCTCTTCCTCCACTATCAAAGGCAATAATACTTCTGAATTGCTGGAAACCGTAGGAGGGGAAAGTTGCTGTTGGGCTGTGGTCCTGCATATGGGAATTCCACAGGAATCTGGTTGGCCACTGCAAAACAGAATGCTGGACTAGAGATAATGGAGGCTTATAAACTAGACAAGAAAATTGGATTCCAGGTGGAAAAATCGAAATTAGAAACAGAATTGTTAGAAGCTAAAACTAAGATTTTGTCAAAGATGTATAATTTGCTGCTGAAATGGAACACGCAGGATGAAACGGTAAAATCTGCCATGATTAAATGGGCACAGGATGTTGGACATAACATTATGTTTGCTGACTGGGAACAGTTGTGGACCACCGGTTTGAAATTTACGGCATGTAATGCCTTAAGAGAGAATATAATGAAAATGATGTATAGGTGGTACATGACCCCAGTCAAGCTTGCAAAAATTTATCATTTGCCCGATAATAAATGTTGGAAATGCAAAGAAACTGAAGGTACATTCTTTCACCTTTGGTGGACGTGCCCAAGGATTAAGGCTTTTTGGGAAATGATATATAATGAAATGAAAAAGGTGTTTATGTACACCTTCTTGAAGAAACCAGAGGCCTTTCTCCTGGGCATGGTTGGCCAATTGGTGCCAAAGAAGGATAGAACTTTTTTTATGTATGCAACAACAGCAGCAAGAATACTCATCGCAAAATACTGGAAGACACAAGATTTACCCACTCTGGAAGAATGGCAGATGAAGATGATCGACTATATGGGACTAGCAGAAATGACCGGCAGAATCCGAGACCAGGGAAAAGAGGCGGTGGAAGAAGACTGGAAGAAGTTTAAAGATTATTTGCAGAAATATTGTAAAATTAAGGAATGTTGAAATGATGTTGGACAGAAATTAAGTGGTTACCAGCTGTAATGCAAAGGAGGAGCAATAAGTTAAATAAGTAATAATAAGTTATAATAAGGATTTGCTGAGTTAAGAATTTGAACTGGAATACAAAAGGGGGAGGTGAGAGGAGGTCTGGGAATTAAGGTAATGGAAATAAGTAATGGAAATCATATATGTTTTTTTTTTTCTTAATTGTGTGTTCTTGCATTTTTGTTATCTTTTGTGTATTGCTTTTTTCTGTTGGTTTTTTGTATTAAATTGGAAATGCTAATAAATATCTTTAAAAAAAACAAAAAACAGAATGCTGGACTAGATGGGCAGCAGGACTCTTGTCCGGGGATGCCAACTTGAAAAAATATTCGGGGGGGGGGAGGGCGCAGGTAAGCCCCACCCTGCATAATCAATCACAAGACATGGTGCACAAACACCATTTGAATGGTAATGCCCATCAACTGGGGGGGGGTGGCTTCCTCAAATATTCTATGGGGGGGGGCTGAAGGGACCTTGGCTCCGAGGAGTTTGGTCCTATACTCTTGTATCATCCTCTTTCAGCTTTCCTTATCAAAACAACTACAGTGGTACCTCGGGTTAAGAACTTAAATCGTTCTGAAGGTCCGTTCTTAACCTGAAACTGTGCTTAACCTGAGGTACCACTTTAGCTAATGGGGCCTCCCGCTGCCGCCGCACGATTTCTGTTCTCATCCTGAAGCAAAGTTCTTAACCTGAGGTACTATTTATGGGTTAGCAGAGTCTGTAACCTGAAGTGTCTGTAACCTGAAGCGTCTGTTACCCAAGGTTCCACTGTACTTCTTCCGCAATCCCTTATAGCCGAGTAAGATTGTCTTCCATAAACACAGTTTTAACAGTGAGTCTGTAAGCGACTGCGGAGGCCAATTCTGGATGCACACATCCTTCCACAGTGGGGACGTAGGTTTCTGGGCAGGAGTTGGGTCACGGTGAGGGTTTTCCGAGTGTGCCTTCCTCTTAGTACGTTTCTCCCTTTCGTCCTGAGTTCGAGTGACTTCAAAGCCCATGACACCTTTGGTAAAGGCTGTTCTCCAACTGGAGCACTCGTAGGCCAGTGTTTCCCAGTTGTCGGTGCTTATACCTCATCTGACTGGGTTGCCCCAGCCACTCTGGGCGGCTTCCAACATACAGTGGTACCTCGGGTTAAGTACTTAATTTGTTCAGGAGGTCCGTACTTAACCTGAAACTGTTCTTAACCTGAAGCACCACTTTAGCTAATGGGCCCTCCTGCTGCTGCCGCGCCGCTGGAGCACGATTTCTGTTTCTAATTTGATCCCACATTTCCTTAGGATGCTCCTACTTTCATCAGAGAAATGTTGGAGGGTAGGGAGTTATCACCCCGGCATGGGGATTTGAACCGCCGACCTTCCGATCGGCAAGCCCAAGAAGCTCAGTTGTTTAGACCACCGTGTCACTCGCGTCCCTGAACCATCAGAATGCAGCCCTGTATAGGGAAGTTTTTAAAAAATGTTTTATTATGTTTTTATATACAATGGTACCTTGGGTTACGTACGCTTCTCCTCTGCTTTTTAAGATGCTGTCTAGGTTTGTCATTGCTTTTCTCCCAGCTGTCAGCCACAACCAAATTGATGGAGACTCCATTTTTAGAGGCAGTTTACCCCCAAATGACAGTTTTGGTGGTGAATGGCTGCAGATAAATGGTCTTAAAGCTCGGGTCCCAGTTGGCCACTGTGTGACCAAGATGCTGGACCCTTTCAGTCTGACCCAGCAGGGAAAGCCCGCCCCCGCCCCCCCAATCTTGCATTACTAAATAAATGAACCCACAGCCACCTATGAGACTGCTCCAGACCAGCCATTAACCCTTGCTATTCATTACAAGCATATCGCTTAAGCATAAATGTTCTCAGGGTGTGTGTGATCTTACACATTACAAAAGGCAGAGTCATTTAATAGCGACACTTTTTTTAAAAAAGGCGTGACTTTCTCCTCCCCTAAAAAAAACCCTTTAAGAAATGAAAATAACACCCAAATAGTTCTGGTCTCAGTCCAGCCTTGCCACACGCTGCCTGCCATGAGATTACTTGCTGCGGGGGGGGGGGGGGGACGAGAGAGAACAAAGCAGCTGCCTCGCACGGTCCCATCTAGCTTAGTGGTGTCTGCACGGACTGGCAGCAGCTCTCCAGGGTGTTAGTTGGCAGGTGCTGGGGGGGGGGGGAGTTTGAATCTGGGACATTCTGCATGCAGAGCGGGTGCTCCACCACTGAACCACAGCTCCTAAATAGCACTTTTCTGTTTCTTTAAGCGCAACCTTATCTGGAAAAAATAATAGCAGGTGACAACTCTGCAAGCCGGAGAGACCAGCAGGCAGCCGGCAGACCTCAGCTGCCTTTTAAGCCGCGGCAGGCAAACACCGATGACCCTCCCTAAATGATGCCGGATTTCACCTCCCATCACACACACTCCGCGCTCTAACCATTGCTCATGTTGACTTGCCGGGGGTTGAAATCCAGCTGCATTTGCGAGGACCAAAGATTCCCTCTCTCGCCCGCCCGCACACTTCTTGGTTTAAAAGCGTGCAAAAACAAAGGGCGTTTAAAAAAAACCAACAACCCCAAAAAACACCTGACCGGTCAACCCTGGATAGGCTTGTCCCCATTTCACAGGAGGCAAACTGAGGCAGATAACGGGAAAGGCGGGAGATAAGCTACCGGTAAGCGCCTGTGATGTGTGATTTGGAAACCACGTTCTCAGGCGAGGATGGCCGCAGACCTAGGGGTTTTTTTTATTTTAAAAAAGTTAATTGAATGTAGGCACCTCGGGGCGGAGTCCTGAGGTTGACCGCAGCCCCAACCCCGTAGTTGATTTTATTCTTTTCTTTCGCCCGGCGCAGATCCCGCGCGCTTTGGGGAGGTCCCTGCGCCCTGCGCCCTGCGCCCTGCGCTCTCCTCGCCGGGCGGGCAGATGGGCAGCCTGCGCTCTGCCCACCTCCCTTTTCTGAAGAAGTGGGGAGAGAGACCCGGAGTCGCCATGGGTGCTTGGAGTCGCCCTACGTGGCTGCTGTTCCTCCTCTTGGTTCTGCAGAGGGTCGCGGCGGCGCCTTCCCAGGTGAGGCATCCGCGCGGCTTTGGATCGGGCGCACGTGGTGGCGCCGCGCTCCAGGCGGTGGCGGAGGGAATCAGTCGGGGGTTTAAGTTCCTTCCGTGGAGGTTTTTGAGCAGAGGCTGGATGGCCACGTGTCATGGGTGCTTTAGCTGAGATTCCTGCATTGTTGGGGGCTAAATGACCGTTGGGGATCCCTACAATTCTATGCTTTTAAGAAGGGGAAGAACCATCACAAGGTTGTTGGAGCACTACTCGGTGGGAGCAATGAGCAATGAGGACTGTGATCTTGCATCACTTTTTAGGGGAAGGACACGCAGCGCCTGTGGAACTCGCTGCTGCAGGAGGCAGTGACAAATGCATGGAGGGGGGGCTAGCGATGGCTCGTGGCTATGCTCGATGGCTATGTTCTCCTTCAGAGACAGTGATGATGATGATGATGATAATTTATTATTATTATTCATAGCCCACCCATCTGGCTGGGTCTCCGCAGCCACCCTGGGCAGCTTCCAACAAAGTATTAAAATACAGTGGTACCTCGGGTTAAGTACTTAATTCGTTCCGGAGGTCCGTTCTTAACCTGAAACTGTTCTTAACCTGAATCACCGCTTTAGCTAATGGGGCTTCCTGCTGCCTGCTGTGTATGTAACCTGAAGTGTATGTAACCCGAAGTACCACTGTACAGTGGTCTGTTAAACATTAAAAGCTTCCCTAAACAGGGCTGCCTTCAGATGTCTTCTAAAAGTCTGATGCTTCTGAAGACCAGTTGCTGGAATCCACAGGAGGGCTCTTCCGCTTGAATCCTGCTTTCCCTTCGGGGCATATGGCTGTGAGGACAGGATGCTGGACTAAGATGTGCCATTGGCCTGATCCTGACCCAGCGGGCTCGCCTCACGTTCTTTGCTCAGTTGGAGGAGACTCTTGAGAGTCCCATGGACTGCAAGAAGATCAAACCTCTCCATTCTGAAGGAAATCAGCCCTGAGTGCACACTGGAAGGACAGGCTCCATCTCCAGTTAGGGCTTGAAATCTCTCCCCTGCCTGAGATCCTGGACAGCTGCTGCCAGTCTGTGTTGGCAGCAATGGGCTAGATGGCCAGTGGCCCAACTGACTCTAAAACCCACGCCCCTTCTCCTGACTTTATTCCAAGGGTATATCTTGCCCAGGTTTTTTGGGGAGGAGGGGGACAGAGAGATGGGTGTTCTCTAGACAATCCCTTGGCCGGCAGGCACCCAAAAATGTAAGAAAGACCCTCTTGGGGGACTGCCGGTCCAGCGCTGGTGCCTCTGGGAAGCCAACAAAGTATCAGGGTGAGGAATGAGCCTGCTGCTGTTTGGCATGCAGAATGCCCCAGATTTGATCCTTGGTGTCTCTAGGTAGGGTGGGAAGAGAGCGATGCTGGGAAAAACTCAAGAACTGCTGCTGGTGAGAGGGTGGATGTGAGCTGCCTGTACAGTGGTACCTCAGGTTAAGTACTTAATTCATTCCGGAGGTCCGTACTTAACCTAAAACTGTTCTTAACCTGAAGCACCACTTTAGCTAATGGGGCTTCCTGCTGCCGCCGCGCCGCCGTGCATGATTTCTGTTCTCATCCTGAAGCAAAGTTCTTAACCTGAAGCACTATTTCTGAGTTAGTGGAGTCTGTAACCTGCAGCGTATGTAACCTGAAGCGTATGTAACCCGAGGTACCACTGTACTTTCAAAGTGCATTTCCTCCCCGCCCCCCGCCCTGAAGAATTCTGAGCACTGTAGTTTGGGAAGGTTTGCTGAGACCTGTCACTTTTTGAAGAGTGGTGTGTGTGTGTGTGTGTGTGTGTGTGTGTGTGTGTGAAACTACAATGCCCAGAATCCTTTGAGGGAAAGATCATGCTTTGGATGTGCTTAAAAGCCACTGGAGATGCATTGCCATTCAGTGACCATTGGGATCTCTTCAAACTACAATTCTATGGATCTAGGATAGGAATGAGGGAGGCGGACCAGTGCTGTGGTTCCATCATCATCTTCTTCATCATCACCATCATCAATGAAGGCAGCTTCCCATGTTGGGTATGGGGAACATTTGGCCCTCTGGATGCTGCTAAACTACAGCTCCCATCATCCCCCACTGCTGAGTGTGATTGCTAGGCCTGATGGGAGTTGTGGTTTGGCAGCATCCAAAGAGCCCAGTTTCCCCCACCCCAATGTAAAACAAAATAAGGGCTGCTCTTATATTGTGGAACAACCTTATTAAATACAGAGGGTCCTTCTTGGGCAGGGGTCGCACTCTGAACATGCCCTTTTGTTTCTGAGCCTCATACAGTGGCACCTCGGGTTAAGTACTTAATTCGTTCCGGAGGTCCGTACTTAACCTGAAACTGTTCTTAACCTGAAGTACCACTTTAGTTAATGGGGTTTCCTGCTGCTGCTGCACCGCCAGAGCACGATTTCTGTTCTCATCCTGAAGCAAAGTTCTTAACCTGAAGCACTATTTCTGGATTAGCAGAGTCTGTAACCTGAAGCATATGTAACCCGAGGTACCACTGTAGTTCCGAATTCATTTATTTTGCTTAATCATCATCATCATCATCATTTATTTACACCCCGCCCATCTAGCTGGGTTTCCCCAGCCACTCTGGGCGGCTTCCAACAAAAGATTAAAAATACATTAAAACATCAGTCATTAAAAACTTCCCTAAAACAATGGCTACCTTCAGATGTCTTCTATATGTCAGATAGTTGTTTATCTCTTTGACATCTGATGGGAGGGCATTCCACTGGGCGGGCACCACTATGGAGAAGGCCCTCTGCCTGGTTCCCTGTAACTTCGCTTCTCGCAGGGAGGGAACCGCCAGAAGGCCCTCAGCGCTGGACCTCAGTGTCCAGGCTGAACGATGGGCATGGCGACGCTCCTTCAGGTATACTGGACCGAGGCCGTTTAGGGCTTTAAAGGTCATCACCAACACTTTGAATTGTGCTCGAAAACGTACTGGGAGCCAATGTAGGTCTTTCAGGACCGGTGTTATGTGGTCTCAGCAGCCACTCCCAGTCACCTGTCTAGCTGCCGCATTCTGGATTAGTTGTAATTTCTGAGTCACCTTCAATGGTAGCTCCACATAGAGTGCATTGCGGTAGTCCAAGCAGGAGATAACCAGAGCATGCACCACTCTGGCGAGACAGTCTGCGGGCAGATAGGGTCTCAGCCTGCGTACCAGATGGAGCTGGTAAACAGCTGCCCTGGACACAGAACTGAGCTGCGCCTCCATGGACAGCTGTGACTCCAAAATGACTCCCAGGTTAAACATATTCCCAAATTAAACATATTCAGCTCTTTTGACCAGTCGCTGATCAAACCCTGGGTCAGGAGGGTTCGCACACAGCCCCGACATGCACACAGCTGAGTCATCATGTAAGGGGTGCAACACAAGATTAATCATGCTCAGTACATCGCTGTTAATCTAATCTAAAATATCCACTTAACAGCCGAATTGTGGTTTTTTAAAATATTCTCTGCCTTTCCAGCCTCAGTGTCTAAGCAGGAGTGGGTGGTGCAGATTCGTGGCTCTCCAAACATTGCTCTCCAAACATCCCATGATCCATAGCTAGCAGGACCAGTGGTCACGGATGATGGGAACTGTAGTCTCAAAACATCTGGAGGGCCAAGTTTGAGGAAGCCTGGTCTACAGGTTAGAAACCCTCGATCGAAGATATCTGGTCTGGCTTGTTAAAGGCGCAAGAGCCCTAGCGGGTGAGAGAACATGGCAACCCCTCCAACCATGACTGTACAATGGTCCTTCGGGTTAAGTACTTAATTCGTTCCGGAGGGCCATTCTTAACGTGAAACTGTTCTTAACCTGAAACACCACTTTAGCTAATGGGGCCTCCCGCTGCTGCTGCGCCTCTGGTGTGCGATTTCTGTTCTCATCCTGAGGTAAAGTTCTTAACCTGAGGTAATATTTCTGGGTTAGCGGAGTCTGTAACCTGAAGCGTATGTAACCTGAGGTATCACTGGACTTGAAGCACTTGCAGAGGTGTGAAATGTTAAGCTAGGCGAGAGTGCCCTGGAGCGTGTGCCGAGTGCCGCTTGGCAGTGAGCAAGTGCTCATCTAGGGTTAAAGGTAAAGGGACCCCTGACCATTAGGTCCAGTCGTGACCAACTCTGGGGTTGCGGCGCTCATCTCGCTTTATTGGCCAAGGGAGCCGGCGTACAGCTTCCAGGTCATGTGGCCAGCATGACTAAGCCGCTTTTGGCGAACCAGAGCAGCGCATGGAAACGCCGTTTACCTTCCCGTCGGAGCAGTACCTATTTATCTACTTGCACTTGACGTGCTTTCGAACTGCTAGGTTGGCAGGAGCAAGGACTGAGCAACGGAAGCTCACCCCGTCACAGGGATTCAAACCGCCGACCTTCTGATCGGCAAGTTCTAGGCTCTGTGGTTTAACCCACGGCGCCACCCGCGTCCCACATCTAGGTTTAGGTCTGGGTATTGCACAGAAATAGCAGGCAGCTCCTTTTGCTGCCATGCTGTGGTGCTTCTTCAAAAGATAACGTAAAATTCTAGTCCTCATGGCTGTGAATATAGGGCTGATTTAAAAGCAACAGAGGAAGCTGCCTGATAATGAGTCCATCCAACTCAGTATCGTCTACTCTGACTGGCAGCAGCGCTCCTGGGTTTCAGGGGAGAGGCATTCCCAGGCTTACCCAGAGATGCCGTTGGGAATCGAACCTTCTGCATGCAAGAAAACTTCCAGGTCTGATTCCTCAAGCCCAGATGTGCAATACATCAAGGAGAGGAAAGGCATAAAGGATCCCTCTCTGTGGAGGTCTCCGTTACAGGGGTGACTGCCTGTTTTCAGATCAAAGGCTGTAGTCCTTTGTGGACATATCTTGCGCGGGCGGCGGTGGGGGGGGGAGGGGCGGTTGGACTAGATGATGCTTGGTGTACCTTCCAACTCTACAATTCTATAAATCTATGAGCAATGACAAACTAGACATCATCTTAAAAAGCAGAGACATCACCTTGCCAACAAAGGTCCGTATAGTTAAAGCTATGGTTTTCCCAGTAGTGACGTATGGAAGTGAGAGCTGGACCATAAAGAAGGCTGATCGCCGAAGAATCTATGCTTTTGAATTATGGTGCTGGAGGAGACTCTTGAGAGTCCCATGGACTGCAAGAAGATCAAACCTCTCCATTCTGAAGGAAATCAGCCCTGAGTGCTCACTGGAAGGACAGATCCTGAAGCTGAGGCTCCAATACTTTGGCCACTTCATGAGAAGAGAAGACTCCCTGGAAAAGACCCTGATGTTGGGAAAGATGGAGGGCACAAGGAGAAGGGGACGAGAGAGGACGAGATGGCTGGATAGTGTTCTCGAAGCTACCAGCATGAGTTTGACCAAACTGCGGGAGGCAGTGGAAGACAGAAGTGCCTGGCGTGCTCTGGTCCATGGGCTCACGAAGAGACGGACACGACTAAACAACTAAACAACAACAATGAGCTGTTTGCCACCAGTAGGCGGGGCCACGGCCAAAAGGAGGTGGAGCAACACCTTTTTACAAAGAACCACACACAAAAGTCAGGCACACCTGTCCACACGCCATCCAAACAGAGAGGAGAACTGCCATGTGGCATAGGGGTTAGAGCATGGGTAGGCAAACTAAGGCCCGGGGGCCCGATCCGGCCCAATTGCCTTCTAAATCCGGGAATCAGCGTGTTTTTACATGAGTAGAATGTGACCTTTTATTTAAAAGGCATCTCTGGGTTATTTGTGGGGCCTGGCTGGTGTTTTTACATGAGTAAAATGTGTCCTTTTATTTAAAATGCATCTTTGGGTTATTTGTGGGGCGTAGGAATTCATTCAAATAATAATCCGGCCCCCCACATGGTCTCAGGGACGGTGGACCTGCTGAAAAAGTTTGCTGATGTAGGGAGTTTTCAACTATCATCTTTTGCTGACCCCTGGGTTAGAGTGCCAGGCTAGGACCTGTGAGGGACGTGGGTTCGAATCCCCACACAGCCATGAAGCTTACTGGGGTGACCTTTAGTGTCCACCCTCACAGGGTTGTGGTTGAGAGTAAATGATGACAGGGAGAAAGAAACACCGACCCCGCCTTGAGCTCCTTTGGAAAAAAATGGGGGGGTGCAATGAATAAGTAAATAAATAAGGCAGGACATAAATGTTGTTGTTACAGTTCAAGGATTTATTCCGGCAGATGCTTTCCTGCTGAACCCTCCAAGTAAACTTTGGGCAAGCAAGAGGCATGATCACAGTTCAAGGATGTTACGGTAAAATCTGGGTGCGAGGCTGCTCTGCCACCCAGCTGGTCGGACTAAGTCCGCGGGTCCCTGCGGAGGAAAATGAGCTCAGCCGGAGAAAGGAGCAAACTGCAGAAGATCCAAGTTTATTGCGCAACGGGTTCAAGGCGAGATTGAACAGCGATTGAACTTTTGAAACTTCCCTCCATGTCCCAGAATACAGTGCAAAATACATCCCAGTTACATCATGAATACATTAAGAAGAGGTTGGGTTACACAGATTACATCATGAATACATTAAGAAGAGGTTGGGTTACACAGGATTAACATATGGAGGAGGGAGGGGGGAATATGCAGAGCTGGAGATATGCGCAGATAAGCACATCCTGAGTACCAGTGATGAGAAGACAATGGTCCATGTACTGGCATTGCCCGGCGGAAAGGCTTGGCAGAGTGATTTGACAGGATTAGGGTCTTGACACCTTGCTTGAGGGATTATGGAGGACAGGGGAGGTGTCATGGAGTCCTAGAGAAATTGAGCAAATTGGCACGTTGAGTTTCTATGAATTTTATAGATTTTAGTCCCTTTTGACATTGACAATTGGAAATAAATGGATATATTGTAGTGAAGAAGAAGGTGAAGAAGACATGCCCCCCCCCTCCGTATCAAGGACATGGGAGAGCATTCATGGAGGGTGTGGAGAAAGCCTAGGGGGGGGGGCATGGCCTGGGCAATGGGAGTTCCAAGGCCCACATAGAAAACTGGGGGGGAGAGACTTCTGAGCCTGAGGTTCCCCGCCTTTTCGTACTGCACACCCCCAGGCTATTTGAACACGGCTTTATTTTTTTAATTCCATTTCTATCCCTCCAAATTGTTCAAGGTGGGGTACGCTGCCCCCCCAGGTGCCCCTCACTCAATCCCAACACAACAACCCTGCAAAGTAGGCTAAGCTGAGAGAGGCAGTGCCTGGCCCTGTTGTAAACAAAAACTGCCCTTTTCCCTTAAAGGTAAAGGTAAAGGTACCCCTGCCCGTACGGGCCAGTCTTGACAGACTCTGGGGTTGTGCGCCCATCTCACTTAAGAGGCCAGGGGCCAGCGCTGTCCGGAGACACTTCCGGGTCACGTGGCCAGCGTGACATCGCTGCTCTGGCGAGCCAGAGCCGCACACGGAAACGCCGTTTACCTTCCCGCTGGTAAGCGGTCCCTATTTATCTACTTGCACCCGGAGGTGCTTTCGAACTGCTAGGTTGGCAGGCGCTGGGACCGAGCAGCGGGAGCGCACCCCGCCGCAGGGATTCGAACCGCCGACCTTTCGATCGGCAAGCCCTAGGCGCTGAGGCTTTAACCCACAGCGCCACCTGCGTCCCCACCCTTTTCCCTTATGGGGTATCAAAGAGCCCATATAGAGTCCTTACATAGGTTTCCTATTGGTAGGAGAGAATAACAGAGGCCAACCAGATAATATTGAGAAGCAAAGCAGCTAGTAAGCCTGATCTTTATTGATGTGTTGCAACAGGGTCCTCACTCACCACAACACGGGAGGGAGCAGGAACCCAGAAAAATGGTGTGCAAGGCCTTATAAAGACTTTTGAAATTGCCACCCTGTAGATCAAGACCACCCCCAGAAACATCATACATACATCACAGAAGGGGTGTAACCTAAAACCACCCCTCAGATACATCATACCTACATCACAAAAAAGGCGGTCTTAAAACAGAAATTTCAATGTTTTTTTTCTCCTGTCATTGTTTATCTCCTGTCTGGCAGGTTACTTGATTGGATTGCCTGGGGAGCCTGGCCATTCTTTTGTAATGATAAATACTTACCATAGTTCCTGGGCCAGGTCACAGGCTCACACCCTATTCAAACACAGACATACCCTTAAGACAGGATTTGTGAAGGAAAAGACAATGGGGAGTCTTTTCCATTTTCCTTTGACCTTGCAGAGAAAACATTTGGTCAGTTTGGGACAGTTTGGGAATCAAAATGGTTCCAGGTCGGTCTTCCTATGCTGATCTATGTACCTGCTTGGTTGGTACACTTATGAACATTTAACATATATCTAAGACCTCAAAATTCCTATCACGGCCCCAAGGTCACCCTAATGAGCTTCATGGCTGAATGGCAGATTTGAACCTGGGTCTCTCCCACGTCCTAGCACGCTTTCACCCTAACCACTACGCCGCACTGCCTCTTGCGGTTTTGCTGCGGACGGAGCTGCGAGCGAGCGCTTTAATATGGCGGGGAACGGGCCGGTGTCTGTCCGCCTCCTGGCATGTGTGCATAACAGCAAAACCTCGCACGTGCAGCTGTTGCTGTGGATCTTGTGCAACCCAGCAGCTCTTTCTGGGGGCAGGAAACCCGCCATCTTTGGCTCCCTTACTGGCTAAGCCAGCCCGAAAATGACTCATTCACTAATATTTTTCTGAGGCCACTGAAACCAGAAGGCTGATTCAGAAAATTTCAGTTTGCAAGAGATGAGTGGCGAGACCAGGAAACCGGCGGGGTGACAACAGCTCCTGTCCTCATTTGGGAATTGACTTGGCCGGCAGGCAGAAAACTGCACCCCTCACTTTTCTGAATCGGCTTTCCCCAGTCCCCACCCCAAGCACGCTCTTTGCAAAAACCACCTGACCACATCTGAGAAATCTGCAATAACCCTCCAGCTACCCTCCAGCAGTTTAGAGCTGAGAAAGGGCTGCTGTTCAAATGGGAGAGCATCTACACCATGGGTAGGCAAACTAAGGCCCGAGGGCCGGATCCGGCCCAATCGCCTTCTAAATCCGGCCCTTGCACGGTCTGGGAATCAGCGTGTTTTTACATGAGTCAAATGTGTCCTTTTATTTAAAATGCATCTCTGAGTTATTTGTGGGGCCTGCCTGGTATTTTTACTTGGGGAGAATGTGTGCTTTTATTTAAAATGCATCTTTGAGTTATTTGTGGGGCATAGGAATTCGTTCATTTTTTTTTTCAAAATATAGACTGGCCCCCACAAGGTCTGAGGGACAGTGGACCGGCCCCCTGCTGAAAAGGTTTGCTGACCCCTGATCTACATTGTGTGCAGAAGGTTCCAATGGCAGCATCACTAGATAAGGCTGCGAACGACACTCCTGCCAGCCAGTGTAGGCCAATGACCTGACTCAGAATAAGGCAGCTTCCTGCATTCCTATTGTAAAGATAAAGGTAAAGGGACCCCTGACCATTAGGTCCAGTCGTGGCCGACTCTGGGGTTGCGGCGCTCATCTCGCTTTATTGGCCGAAGGAGCCGGCGTACAGCTTCCGGGTCATGTGGCCAGCATGACTAAGCTGCTTCTGGCGAACCAGAGCAGCGCATGAAAACACCGTTTACCTTCCCGCCGGAGTGGTACCTATTTATCTACTTGCACTTGACGTGCTTTCGAACTGCTAGGCTGGCAGGAGCAAGGACTGAGCAACGGAAGCTCACCCCGTCACAGGGATTCAAACCGCCGACCTTCTGGTTAAACCCACAGCGCCACCCGCGTCCCACATCTAGGGTTAGGTCTGGGTATTGCACAGAAATAGCAGGCAGCTCCTTTTGCTGCCATGCTATGGTGCTTCTTCAAAAGATAACGTAAGATTCTAGTCCTCATGGCTGTGAATATAGGGCTGATTTAAAAGCAACAGAGGAAGCAGTACCTTCGACGTGCTTCCGAACTGCTAGGTTGGCAGGAGCAGGGACCGAGCAACAGGAGCTCACCCTATCGTGGGGATTCGAACCGCGACCTTCTGATTGACAAGTCCTAGGCTCTGTGGTTTAACCCACAGCGCCACCACGTCCCTTCGCATTCCAGTTGTACCAGCCCTTTATTTGCAACCATGAGGACTAGAATCTAGTCCTTTTGAGGAAGTGCCGCAGTGCGGTGGCAGAGCACCTGCCTTGCACACAGATGTCTCCAGGTTCAGCCTAACCCTGCCTGCAACCCTGGAGTGCTAGAGGTTGGATAGCTCAGCTGGCTAGCGTGTGGTGGTGATAATGCCAAGGTTGCAGGCAACAGCCAGCAAGTCAAGACCCCAGTCGATTCAGTCCCGTTCCTCTCCGACCGCAGTGCCCTGCTTAACCACATGCAGCGACTCCAGACTGTGGAGAGCATGAGGAAATCCGGCTGTTTCGGGAGGAGACTGGACTGGATTGGGTCCATGAGGGGATGGGATGCAGAGTTGAGCCCTCCCCACCCCACCCCCTTATTGAATAGTGCTTTCTGGGAGAACTGCAGAAATGCAGACACATCTCCAAGCTTACGATAACAGACGCATGCTTCGTTTTGGTCCACTGGCTAAACCTGCAAATCCTTCCCATCGATGCCCAGAACAGGGACTTGTACAGAGTTGCGACAGGCAACTCCCTCTTTAGTGAGAGCTGCCTGTTGCAACTCTCCACGAGTCCCCGTTCTTAGCATCAAATACTTCAAGATGGATATCCTGTGTGTTCAGAATTACTGGATGGTCTGGTGTTTAGCCAGAATCCTCTTCCCAGCTGCTTCCTCCCACTGATCAATCTAGGAACAGGAATGGATCTTCCAAGTTCTCTTGCTTGGCTCACATATCTCTAATGAAAAAGGCAAGGAGTAAATCTTACTAGGGTCTATAAAGCTTGCAAAAGAACAGCTATATAGTCCTGCATTGCAGGGGCTCCGACTAGAAGATCCTCAAGGTCCCTCCCAACTCTTAGGCGAAAAAAATGAGAGGCACAAATACAAGATGGGTGACACCTGGCTTGAGAGCAGTACATGTGAAAAGGATCTAGGAGTCTTGGTTGACCACAAACTTGACATGAGCCAACAGTGTGACGCAGCAGCTAAAAAAGCCAATGCAATTCTGGGCTGCATCAATAGGAGTATAGCATCTAGATCAAGGGAAGTAATAGTGCCACTGTATTCTGCTCTGGTCAGACCTCACCTGGAGTACTGTGTCCAGTTCTGGGCACCACAGTTCAAGAAGGACACTGACAAACTGGAACGTGTCCAGAGGAGGGCAACCAAAATGGTCAAAGGCCTGGAAACGATGCCTTATGAGGAACGGCTAAGGGAGCTGGGCATGTTTAGCCTGGAGAAGAGGAGGTTAAGGGGTGATATGATAGCCATGTTCAAATATATAAAAGGATGTCACATAGAGGAGGGAGAAAGGTTGTTTTCTGCTGCTCCAGAGAAGCGGACACGGAGCAATGGTTCCAAACTACAAGAAAGAAGATTCCACCTAAACATTAGGAAGAACTTCCTGACAGTAAGAGCTGTTTGACAGTGGAATTTGCTGCCAAGGAGTGTGGTGGAGTCTCCTTCTTTGGAGGTCTTTAAGCAGAGGCTTGACAACCATATGTCAGGAGTGCTCTGATGGTGTTTCCTGCTTGGCAGGGGGTTGGACTCGATGGCCCTTGTGGTCTCTTCCAACTCTATGATTCTATATTTTGTACATTCAAACAGCCTGCATCTGATTCTAGGCAGTGGTTTCCCCAAAATGGCCCAGATGGAAACCCCTCGGACTTCCCACCTCTGCCTTAACAGGAAACATCAAGGAACAAGTGGGTGGGTTTTGCTCAAAAAAATTTTTGGCCACCAGCCGCTGCACAGGCACAGCTATTAATAGAGCTAATAACCAGCTGTCTGGTCAAATGCAGATCATGCTTAATTAATGAAAACACTTGTTGACTGTAAACACCAGGTCAAAACTGAACCGAGGTAGCCTCATTCGTAGCTCTTGAAATGAGGAGGTAAAAAGAGTGCAGAAAAGTCCCGCAGAGCCACAGCAAACGGGAAGACCCATGGCTTGGCGAGAGGCCACGAGCTTGGAATGCGGAAGATTTCCCGGTTTGATCCCTGGCATCTTTGCCAAAGGACCAAGAGCCCAAATCTGGCCTGCCACCAACCACCCCACTGCACATTTCCCCTGGAGATTTTACAAGCCTTGATGTGTGCAGAGATGGATGGGGGAGGGAAAACTGGCGACTGGGAGTGGCCGCTGAGACCACATAACACCGGTCCTGAAAGACCTACATTGGCTCCCAGTACGTTTCCGAGCACAATTCAAAGTGTTGGTGCTGACCTGGAAAGCCCTAAATGGCCTCGGCCCAGTATTCCTGAAAGAGCGTCTCCACCCCCATCGCCCAGCACGGACACTGAGGTCCAGCTCCCAGGGCCTTCTGGCGGTTTCCTCACTGTGAGAATTGAGGTTATAGGGAAGCAGGCAGAGGGCCTTCTTGGTGGTGGCGCCCACCCTGTGATAAACCCTCCCGTCAGATGTCAAGGAAATAAACAACTACCTGACTTTTAGAAGCCATCCGATGACAATCCTGTTTAGGGAAGTTTTTAATGTTTGATGTTTTATTGTGCTTTTAATATTCTGTTGTGAGCCGCCCAGAATGGCTGGGGAAACCCAGCCAGATGGGTGGGGTATAAGTAATAAATTACAGTGGTACCTCAGGTTACAGACGCTTCAGGTTACAGACTCCGCTAACCTAGAAATAGTACCTCGGGTTAAGAACTTTGCTTCAGGATGAGAACAGAAATCGTGCTCCGGCGGCGCGGCAGCAGCGGGAGGCTCCCATTAGCTAAAGTGGTACCTCAGGTTATGAACAGTTTCAGGTTAAGAACGGACCTCCAGAATGAATTAAGTACTTAACCTGAGGTACCACGGTATTATTATAAAATGACAAATGTCACACCCACGGTTGTCATGTGGCCCCTGGGAGGCTTTCCTGGAGGGAACATGGCCCTGGGGCAGAAGAGGGATTCTCTCAGACATCAAAGCCATGCAGAAAACACCACCTGATGGCAGGAAGAGTTGTCGGATTTGACAACCAAATCTCCGCAGGATGGACCAGCAGCCTGACCTGGAATACCAGTTGTTGGTCGTTGCAAAGGGGAAGGGGGCAGCGGTCCTCAAATCCTGCTTGCTGTTTTCCCACAGAGAACATAAGTGCATAAGTAGAGCCTGCTGGATCAGGACCCACCTAGTCCAGCTTCCTGTTTTCCTAGTGGAAAACCCACAAGCAGGATCTGAGCAAAAGAGCAATTCTCCTTTTCTGTGGTCTCCAGCAACTGGTCTTCAGAAGCATTGCTGGCTCCTGTGATAGGAATTTTGAGGTCTTAAGGTAAAGGTAAAGGTACCCCTGCCCGTACGGGCCAGTCTTGACAGACTCTGGGGTTGTGCGCCCATCTCACTCAAGAGGCCAGGGGCCAGCGCTGTCCGGAGACACTTCCGGGTCACGTGGCCAGCGTGACATCGCTGCTCTGGCGAGCCAGAGCCGCATACGGAAACGCCGTTTACCTTCCCGCTGGTAAGCGGTCCCTATTTATCTACTTGCACCCGGAGGTGCTTTCGAACTGCTAGGTTGGCAGGCGCTGGGACCGAGCAGCGGGAGCGCACCCCGCCGCAGGGATTCGAACCGCCGACCTTTCGATCGGCAAGTCCTAGGCGCTGAGGCTTTAACCCACAGCGCCACCTGCGTCTTAGATATATGTTAAATGTTCATAAATGTACCAACCAAGCACATACATGGATCAGCACAGGAAGACTGACCTGAAACCATTTTTGATTCCCAAACTGGCCCAGGAACTAAGTATTTATCATTACAAAAGACTGGCCAGGCTGCCCAGGAAATCCAATCAAGTGACCATTAAACAGGTAACCTGGAAGACAGGAGGTAAACAAAGCACTCAGATTTCTGCTGTAGACCGCCCTTTCTGTGATGTAGGTATGATGTTTCTGGGGGTGGTCTTGATCTACAGGGTAGCAATTTCAAAAGTCTATATAAGGGCTTGCACCACCATAGTTCAGGGTCCCTCTTCCCTCCTGCGTGTGGTGAGTGAGGACCCTATTGCAACAGATCAATAAAGATTAGGCTTACTAGATGTTTTGCTTCTCAATAGTCTCTGGTTGGCCTCTGTTATTTTCTCCTACCAATAGGGAACCTACATAAGGACTCTATATGGGCTCTTGGATACCCCATAAGGAAAAAAAGGGCAGATTTTTGTTTACAACATTCCCGTTTGTGGAGGCAGAGCAGAAACATCCTAGATCCCTCAATAGCCCTCGCCTCCTCCATGAATTTGGCTAATCCCATGCTTTTGAATTATGGTGCTGGAGGAGACTCTTGAGAGTTCCACGGACTGCAAGAAGATCAAACCTCTCCATTCTGAAGGAAATCAGCCCTGAGTGCTCACTGGAAGGACAGATCCTGAAGCTGAGGCTCCAATACTTTGGCCACCTCATGAGAAGAGAAGACTCCCTGGAAAAGACCCTGATGTTGGGAAAGATGGAGGGCACAAGGAGAAGGGGACGACAGAGGATGAGATGGTTGGACAATGTTCTCGAAGGTACCAACATGAGTTTGACCAAACTGCAGGAGGCAGTGGAAGACAGGAGTGCCTGGCGTGCTCTGGTCTATGGGGTCACGAAGAGTCGGACACGGCTAAATGACTAAACAACAACAACAATTTAAAACAGTCCACATTGGTGGCAGGGATCTCCTGCCTATCATACCACCTCTTTCTTGCCCTTTCTCTAAACCAGGGTTCCCAAACTCAGGTCGCCGACTGTTTTTGGACTACAATTCCCATCACCCCTGACCACCAGTCCTCTTAGCTAGGGATGATGGGAGTTGTAGTCCAAAAACAGCTGGAGACCCAAGCTGGGGAAACAAACTGCTCTGAACTGAAAAGGCCCAAGCCCTGCAAGTTTTCTTCATAGGGGAATTGATCCATCCTTCCTTGATAACTTTGATCCTTTTCCATCTCAGCAATATCCCTTTTGAGGCGAGGCAGCCAGGCAATCTAGTTGGCACCTTTGCTTGACTTGAAGGGCTGTTGTCAGTCCATACCTGTCAAGCATCCCTTATTTGGCGGGACAGTCCCTTATCCCAGCGCCATGTCCCGCTGCTGTCCCTTATTGATGATGTCCCTTAAATTTCCCGGGTTTCAAAGGAAGCAGCTCCTCTCCCTCCCTCTCTGCCGGACAGGGAGGAGGGAGGCTCCAACTGTGTTGCTTGGCTGTGTTGCTCACCCAATAAGGAGCCTAAGAATGACTGGGGGGTGGAGCTTGCATGCCTTGTGCCGATCAAATTGGCTGCGTTGCCTGGGGACTCGCCATTGCTCAGCGCTTCCCAGCGGAGAGGTGACGGTGGTTTTCCTTGCTGAATCCCCTTTGCCGGGTTGCTGCGCTGTGGGAACCACCATTTAAGGCTTTGTTTGGCTGCTGGTTGACTAAAATCCCTTATTTTGGCTGCTGATCCCTTATTTTCGAGGCTGCTGATCCCTTATTTTCAAATCTGTAAGTTGACAGCTATGCGTCAGTCTGATCTGACAGCCAGACTCTCCTTTGGTTCTGAGGAACAGCAGAGAAGCAGATAAACTTGCCCAAGTCTTCAGGACGCACACATATGTCTACAATTGTGTCATAATTTTACAATCTCTGTCAAACTGACCTCAAATTTTTTTTTTGAGGGATTGAAATGTCACGTCTGTTGCTACCAACCCCTTTCATCTCTTGATAGTATGTCTTGTTTCGACTCAAGTCTGAACTTTTCCAGTCATCCAGAAAAATCAAACTCGGCGTCTTTAATTCAGAGACGAATCTAGAGAAACGTCCTACCTTTTCTCTTACGGGTGAGCCAGAATCGGGGCTCTCTGAGGGCCTCAGAAGGAGACGAGACGTCTCAGAAATAAATGCTTCGTGGAATGTTATGGTTTGAAGAATCAGCGAGCAGGATTTGAATTATGAGCAGCAGAAAGAATGAGAGACTATTGTGTTGTTATGATGTAAAATGAGGGGAGAAGACAGGATGCAGCAAAGAGGCGATAAGAAAAGCATCCTGAAAAATGGGGTGGGAAGTCAATAATATAAAAGGAATTTTTAAAAATATGTATTGGAATTGTATGTGGAATTTCTTGAAGTCTAATAAAATAATTTTGGACTAAAAAAGAAATAGATGCTTCACGGTGGCTGAAATCCTATGCTTGCTTCCCTGAGAGTAAAAGCTGCACGAGTTTGTGACTAAGGCTTTGTACGCCTTTCTGTTTACGCTGGTTCCAGAATGTTCCTTTCGTTCCCTGCAAGAAATGTTTGCATGGTCTGAAGCTTTTCAGTTTAGAGAAAAGGCGAGTGACATGATAGAGTGGGGGACCTTTGGCCCGCAAGATGTTGCTGAACTGCAAATCCCATCAGCGCTAGCAAACAGAGCTGATGGTCAGGAATGAGCACGGAGGGGAACAGGATGCTGGACTAGAGGGGGCACTGCCTGGCCTGATCCAGCAACCAGGCTTTTCTTAGGGGCTAATGAATTTGTCTAACCCTTTCTAAAGCACGTGGGTTTTGCCAGATCTTGTGGCAGGGAGTTCCATCAGCTGTTTTGGCCCCCCCAGCATTCTTTTTAAGGCCTCAAATGGAATCAAAATAGAAACCACGACAAAACCACCAGTCATCTCCCCCTCCTGAAACCGCGCCTGAAACTATTTCCCCTTTCTTTTGAGAAACAACACTCAAGTCCTGGTCATTATGTGGAGAGTTCCACCATATTTCAATGTCTTGCGCATTATTTCGGATGTATTTAGAAACACAGACTCTGCCCTGCTCAACGCAGGAGAAACATGCAGCCTCTCAGCTTTTAATTATGGCTTTTGTCTTTCTGCCTTTCTAGGGATCGGGTCACTTGCCGTGCTTGGGGCTGGTTATCGGGTCCAACAAAGAACCCCTACGGTGCTGCTATCAATGCCCCTCAGGTCAGTACCTCTGGAATCATAGAGATTAAGGGGATCTGCAAAGGGCACATTTCAGTCTGGCAAAATCTATTGGGGCAGGAAGCAGGATCAATGAGAGGGTGTGGCTTGGATGAGAGGGTGTGGCCTGCGGAGAGTTCTGAGGGCCAGGGAGAGAATCCTGGAGGGCCACGTATGTCTCTCTGGCTCGAGGTCCTTAACACTTTGCTAACTGGCTTTCTATCCCCCTCCCAGCACCTGTTCCCAGGTGAGCTCATAACACTGTAAAAGTGCAACATTGGAAATGAGTTTAAATATCATTATTCCTCCTTATTTATTCTCTCAGATTTATTTCATAAAACTTACATACCGCTTGGTTGTAGAGAACCTCAAGGTGGTTGACAAGAATAAAGCAGTAAGATGAGTAGCAGAAGCAATTAGATCGCTG
Organism: Podarcis cretensis; assembly: GCF_951804945.1. Classification (NCBI taxonomy): domain Eukaryota; kingdom Metazoa; phylum Chordata; class Lepidosauria; order Squamata; family Lacertidae; genus Podarcis; species Podarcis cretensis. Next base: position 81,155,795 of record NC_137177.1, on the reverse strand, counting down.
GGAGGGCGGAATTAAAACCAACAATGAATTAAAAACACGTGTTCTAAACATCTGGGCACGCTCGTCTGAACAAGGATGTTTTTAGCAGGCGCCGAGAAAAGCACAGCGAAGAAGGCTGCCTGATTTCAAGTGGCAGGGAGTTCCAAAGTGCGGCTTCTGCCACACTAAAAATGAAGTTCTTGCAAATGTGGAAGGAACTGCTATGCAGCAGTTGTAACAGGGCCAGATCCGTGGATCGAAGTGGTCGGGTGCACAGATGTGGGCAAGGAGATTTTGCTGTGCTTTAGTTATTGAACTCTCAGAAACCGATGTGAGCAGTTTTAGTTGTGGTTTCTTCATAAAAACCAGAGAGATGTGGTCTGTCACGCCAGAAGGGGGAGCGTCCTTCCCTCCGGAAATATGGTGCTTTTGGGGGGCTGTCTGAGGTGAGCTGGCTGAGTCACCAAAGTTTGCAAACTCTGCGGCCTTGGAAGCCAAGCCCCAAAACTCCCCTCGAGGAACTTAAGAGAACTCTGTGGGTGGGGGGTGTTTTTACTGTCTTTCTAGAGGAAATTTCTGACATTTTCTCCTTCTGACGGTTCTTTTTTCTGTTGGGTTTGAACGGCGCGCCGTCAGGGGCTGGCGTTAAATAGAAGGGTGTTCCCCTTCCAGTCCTGGGTGCTGAAATAGAGATGTATAATCCGGTCAGGACCCCTTTTAAGACTTTGTTTTTCCTGCAGTCGGTTAGTTTCAGCCTGGGCTATTCCACTGCAAACAGCAGGTAGAGGCTTTGCAGGAGCTAACCTAACACCCCCCCCTATAAGGTGGGGAAAGAGATTCCTGAGTCGTGTCGGTGGAGGGAGGGAATAATAATAATAATAATAATAATAATAATAATAATAATAATAATAATAATTTATTATTTATACCCCGCCCATCTGGCTGAGTTTCCCCAGCCACTCTGGGCAGCTTCCAATTGAGTGTTAAAAACAACACAGCATTAAATATTAAAAGCTTCCCTAAACAGGGCTGCCTTCAGATGTCTTTTAAAGATAAGATAGGTGCTTATTTCCTTCCCATCCGAAGGGAGGGCGTTCCACAGGGCAGGCGCCACTATTGAGAAGGCCCTCTGTTTGGTTCCCTGTAACCTCGCAATGAAGGAACCGCCAGAAGGCCCTCGGCGCTGGACCTCAGTGTCTTGGCTGAACGATGGGGATGGAGACGCTCCTTCAGGTATACAGGACCGAGGCCGTTTAGGGCTTTAAAGGTCAGCACCAACACTTTGAATTGTGCTCGGAAACGTACTGGGAGCCAATGCAGATCTCTCAGGACCGGTGTTATGTGGTCCCGGCAGCCACTCCCAGTCACCAGTCTAGCTGCTGCGTTCTGGATTAGTTGTAGTTTCCGGGTCACCTTCAAAGGTAGCCCCACGTAGAACGCATTGCAGTAGTCCAAGCGGGAGATAACTAGAGCATGTCCCACTCTGGCAAGACAGTCTGCAGGCAGGTAGGGTCTCAGCCTGCGTACCAGATGGAGCTGGTAGACAGGCGCCCTGGACACAGAATTAACCTGCGCCTCCCTGGACAGCTGTGAGTCCAAAATGACTCCCAGGCTGCGCACCTGGTCCTTCAGGGGCACAGTTACCCCATTCAGGACCAGGGAGTCTCCCACACCTGACCGCCCCTGTCCCCCAAAAACAGTACTTCTGTCTTGTCAGGATTCAGCCTCAATTTGTTGGCCGCCATCCATCCTCCAACCGCCTCCAGGCACTCACACAGGACCTTCACTGCCTTCACTGGTTCTGATTTAAAAGAGAGGTAGAGATGGGTGTTATTAACTCTTAAAGGAGCCCCCCCCCCCAGATTAATAAAGTTCAGGATCCTGCATCTACAATTTTGAAACTTGCTGCATGGGAAGCAAACTTTTAATTAAAAACCTCTCCTTTTACAGTGGCACCTCAGGTTACAAACACCTCGAGTCACAAAGACTTCGGGTTACAAACTCCACTAACGCGGAAGTAGTACCTCGGGTTAAGAACTTTACCTCAGGATGAGAACAGAAATCGTGCGCTGGCAGCGTGAGGCCCCATTAGCCAAAGTGGTACCTCAGGTTAAGAATGGTTTCAGGTTAAGAACGGACCTCCAGAACGAATTAAGTTCGTAACCAGAGATACCACTGTATTCTGATGAAAAATATGTGGCAGCAGAGATGTGTTTACCAGAGGATTTAACAGGCAGCTGGCCTGTCTTACCGCAAAATCATCCTCACAAGAAAATAAACCAAATTTTAAATGGGCAGAAAAGCCACGCTTGGCGAAAACTAAAGAGTCCTCTCCAACCCTATGATCTTACGACAGTGGGATCTGCAAGGCCCTGGGACTGGGTTAAGAGCGGCCTCCTCTCCATTTTTAATTTTATTTTTAGGATACACCCAGACTGTGACTTGCCCTGAGAATCTCACGGACTGCAAAAAGAACCTGTGCCGAGCCGACCACTACCTGAACGACGCGCACGTCACGCCCCGTTGCGAGGCTTGTAAGCAGTGCCTGCCAGGTATTTGCCCCCTGGCACCCCTTGCCCTTTGCAGCACACTGCCTTTTCGACTGGTGCCTGGGCTCGCCTCTTCCTGCACCAGCCCAGTTCCTCAAGTGTCAGAGTCCGTGGTAAAGACTTCAGCATGTTATAAGAAAAATACTGCTCCCTTTCCCTTATGGGGTACCTAAGAGCCCCATAAGACGCGGGTGGTGCTGTGAGTTAAACCAGAAGGTCGGCGGTTCGAATCCCCATGAGCTCCCGTTGCTCAGTCCCTGCTCCAGCCAACCTAGCAGTTCGAAAGCACCTCAAAGTGCAAGTAGATAAATAGGTACTGCTCCGGCGGAAAGGTAAACGGCGTTTCCATGCACTGCTCTGGTTCGCCAGAAGTGGCTTAGTCATGCTGGCCACATGATCCGGAAGTTGTACGCCGGCTCCCTCGGCCAATAAAGCGAGATGAGCACCGCAACCCTAGAGTCGGCCACGATTGGACCTAATGGTCAGGGGTCCCTTTAAGCCCATATAGAGTCCTTAAGTAGATTCTCTATCGGTAGGAGAAAACAACAGAGGCCAACCAGAGAATATTGAGAAGCAAAGCAGCTAGTAAGCCTGATCTTTATTCAACTGTTGCAACAGGGTGCTGCCCCCCCACGGGGGGGGGGAGGGACCCCAAGCCCTGTGCGTAAGCTGTAGATTGTAGTGACTGTAGAGTTGTCATGACTGTAGAGTTAGAAGGGACCCTAAGGACCATCTAGTCCAACCCCTCTGCAGTGCAGGAATCTCAGCTAAAGTATCTCTGACAGATGGCCATCTGATCTCTGTTTAAAAACCTCTAAGGAGAGTCCACCACCTTCCGAGGGAGATCGTTCCACGGCTGAACAGCTCTTACTGTCCGATAGGTTGCTTTTTCTGATGCCTAGAAAGTTTTTCCTGAGGTCAGTGGCGTAGCGTGGGTTGTCAGCACCCGGGGCAAGGCAAGTAATTTGCGCCCCCTAACACATGGATTTTAGCACTCAGCCAGGTAGGGGCAGAGAGCTGCGAGTGCAAGCGCGCCCCCCCCAGATGTTGCGCCCGGTGCGGCCAGCCCCCCCTGCACCCCCACACTACGCCACTGCCTGAGGTTAGACCGCCCTGATCTAGAATCTGGCTCCAAATCCTCATTTGGCCACAAAGCTTGCTGGGCAAGCCTCGTTCAGTCGCTACCTCTCAGCCTAACCTACCTTGCAGGGGCGTTGTGGACTAAAACAGCATCTGTTTGGGTCCTCTCCAACAGACCGCCACCTAGTAGAAAAACGTCCTTGCACCAACCATACCAACCGGGAGTGCCAATGCCAGCCTGGATGGTACTGTAAGGAGCCGTCGACGGGCACCTGTATTACCTGTGTCCCGCTGACCACTTGCAAGCCGGGCTCTGGGGTTAAGACCAAAGGTAGGTACTGTTGAAAGTGTATTGTACTGTTGAGAGTGTATTAACTTATGGTCTGTGTGTGTGGTTTGGGAGCTGCACGGTCAGGGGGAAAAGTGCTATCCAGGGCTGTAAAGACAGCGGAGAGAATAATTGGGTGCACTCTTCCCACCTTGGATCAAATCTACGCTTCCAGGTGCCATAAGAACCAGGTGTCATAAGATAGTGCCGGATAGTGCACACCCCAGAAATGATCTCTTTCAGCTTCTGCCTTCTGGAAGAAGGTACAGGGTTATAAAGACTAGGACTAGCCACCTGAGAAACAGTTTCTACCCAAATGTGATTTTGGTTTTAAACACAGTGTAAGGTAGTCTCTGTGGGAGTATATTGTATTTAATTATGGGGTATCAGAGTTTTTAGGGGGTTAACCAGGCTGGGATAGCAGGCTTGTTGGTTTTTGAATGTGTTACGGTAAAATCTGGGTGTGAGGCTGCTCCGCCACCCAGCTCGTCGGACTAAGTCCGCGGGTCCCTGCGGAGGAAAATGAGCTCAGCCGGAGACAGGAGCAAGCTGCAGAAGATCCAAGTTTATTGTGCAACAGGTTCAAGGCGAGACTGAACAGCGAGAAAGGGGTGACATTAACTTTTGAAACTTCCCTCCATGTCCCAGAATACAGTGCAAAATACATCCCAGTTACATCATGAATACATTAAGAAGAGGTTGGGTTACACAGGTTACATCATGAATACATTAAGAAGAGGTTAGGTTACATGGATTAACATATGGAGGAGGGAGGGGGAATATGCAGAGTTGGAGATAAGCGCAGATAAGCACATCCTGAGTACCAGTGATGTGAAGACAATGGTCCATGTACTGGCATTGCCCGTCGGAAAGGCTTGGCAGAGTGATTTGACAGGATTAGGGTCTTGATACCTTGCTTGAGGGATTATGGAGGACAGGGGAGGTGTCATGGAGTCCTAGAGAAATTGAGCAAATTGGCACGTTGAGTTTCTATGAATTTTATAGATTTTAGTCCCTTTTGACATTGACAATTGGAAATAAATGGATATATTGTAGCGAAGAAGAAGGTGAAGAAGACATGTCCCCCCCCCCGTATCAATTGTCTGATGTAGTTTTTTTCAATTTCGTTGTTCTGTATGGGACAATGACAATAAAGATTATCGTATCGTAAAGCAATTGAGACCCTGTCAGGATTTTGCTTTCGGGGGGAGACGCGTTCTGCCATTGGGCAGCAGGGGATATCCTGCCATATTTATTCTCATGTTATGAGCCCTTGGGTGGGATTTTCCCACCCTCATTATGCAATAACCCTCATTATGCAATGATAAAAATTAGGGATGCATTTCGACGATCAATGCCGATCTTTCAGCGAGATCTGCTATTTTCCAGGCAAGTGGCACAAAGGGAAACCCAGAGGCAGAGCATAGCCTTTGTGGCTAGTAGCCATCAACAGTTCTCTCCTCTATGGGTAAATGATTTGGGGTACTCCAATATCTCCTTTCAGCGAGACCTAATTTGTGTTTTCCACAAATGTTACGTAACAGAGCCTGCACACTATTTCCTTGCAATGTGTGTGTTCCAGTGTTCCTAAACAACAGCTGCTCCTTGGTGTCCTTCCTCAGAGTGACCTCAGTACAGTGGTACCTCAGGTTACATACGCTTCAGGTTACATACGCTTCAGGTTACAGACTCCGCTAACCCAGAAATAGTGCTTCAGGTTAAGAACGTTGCTTCAAGATGAGAACAGAAATTGTGCTCCGGCGGCGTGGCAGCAGCAGGAGGCCCCATTAGCTAAAGTGGTGCTTCAGGTTAAGAACAGTTTCAGGTTAAGAACGGACCTCCGGAACGAATTAAGGACATAACCAGCGGTACCACTGTACTAATTTATAGCCCGCTCATCTGACTGGGTTGCCCCAGCCACTCTGGGCGGCTTCCAACATACAGTGGTACCTCGGGATAAGTACTTAATTCATTCCGGAGGTCCATTTTTAACCTGAAACTGTACTTAACCTGAAGCACCACTTTAGCTAAGTGTAACCCGAGGTACCATTGTATATAGAAACACAATAAAACATTTTTTAAAAACTTCCCTATACAGGGCTGCATTCTGATGGTTCAGGGACGCGAGTGACACGGTGGTCTAAACAACTGAGCTTCTTGGGCTTGCCGATCGGAAGGTCGGCGGTTCGAATCCCCATGTCGGGGTGATAACTCCCTACCCTCCAACATTTCTCTGATGAAAGTAGCAGCATCCTAAGGAAATGTGGGATCAAATTAGAAACAGCGACTGCTTATGTAAATCCAGGACTGTCCCTAGAACAGGCTTCCTCAACCCCAGCCCTCCAGATGTTTTGAGACTACAATTCCCATTGTCCCTAACCACTGGTCCTGCTAGCTAGGGATAATGGAAGTTGTAGGCCAAAAACATCTGGAGGGCAGAGGTTGAGGAAGCCAGCCCTAGAAAACAGGGACACTGAGACTCCTTTTCAGTGCCTAAAAGCTCCTCTTTTGACTGCTCTAGGAAACTGGAGAGAGAGGCAGAAACAGGAACAGGTCTTTGGCCTCCTAGGACCCCTAACCGTGGCACCTCTGGTGGTGCTTGTTTTAAATTACAGTAAAAGGTAAAGGGACCCCTGACCATTAGGTCCAGTCGTGGCCAACTCTGGGGTTGTGGCGCTCATCTCGCTTTATTGGCCGAGGGAGCCGGTGTACAGCTCCGGGTCATGTGGCCAGCATGACTAAGCCGCTTCTGGCGAACCAGAGCAGCGCACGGAAACGCCGTTTACCTTCCCGCCGGAGTGGTACCTATTTATCTACTTGCACTTTGAGGTGCTTTCGAACTGCTAGGTTGGCAGGAGCAGGGACCGAGCAACGGGAGCTCACCCCGTCATGGGGCTTCGAACCGCTGATCTTCTGATCGGCAAGCCCTAGGCTCTGTGGTTTAACCCACAGTGCCACCCGCATCCCTAAATTACAGTAGTCTTTTGTCATTATTTTCATCAGGCACCCCTGACACAGATACCATCTGTGAAGAATGCCCTTCGGGTACTTTCTCTGATGAAGATTCCAGCACCCAAATCTGCAAGCCTCGCACCGAGTGAGTGATAACTTCCTCTGCAATACTGTATCTAGTGTGTACTTATAGAGCAGGCACCCCCAAACTTGGCCCCCCAGCTGTTTTGGGACTACAACTCCCATCATCCCTAGCTAACAGTGGTCAGGGATGATGGGAGTTGTAGTCCCAAAACAGTTGGAAGGCCGAGTTTGGGGGTGCCTGTTATAGAGGGTCCTATCCTGCAGATAAAAACTAAAACCCAGTGGACTACCTTACAGGGTCGTTTGTAAAACTTCTCTTGTTGTATTGGGTTTTTTTCCTCTCTTTTTTTTAACCATAATATTTACTGAGTTTCATACAAATATAACACATACTGTAAAACAAATGAAACAAAAATAAAAACAGAAATAGAACAAATAAAACGAGTAACAACAAAAGATATAAAACAAACACATAAACAATACAAATTAATTAATTAATGAAACTTCCAACCTCATAAACGTATTGCTTGACTTCCTGTAGTCCCTCCCATCTGAATTTCCTTGTAACTGAATGTAGCAGTTTTCCAATATCATTATTCAAAAATAATATTCCAATTATAGTCAAATTCCTTAATTTTTCTTAACATTCTAAGTCTCATTTATTTAATTAAATCCTAATTTACTTCTAGGCCTATTTAGTACTTTCAGGAAACTTCTAATTTTTAATGTTACAATATTTATTCAAATAGTCATTAAATTTCTTCCAATGTTCTTGATATTCCTCTTCTTTCTGGTCATGGATACTTCCAGTGAGGTCAGCTATTTCTATAAAGTCCATCATCTTCATCTGCCATTCTTCCACAGTTGGTAATTCTTGTGTTTTCCACTTCTTGGCTATTAAAATTTGAGCAGCAGTTGTGGCATACAAAAATACCTTTACATCTTTCTTGGGCAATTCCTTTTTTTAATAATTTTTTTTTTTTTTAAAAGGAATATTAGGTCTTGAATTGCCCAAGAAAGACGTAAAGGTATTTCTGTATGTCCTTTGATGCTATGGCCTGTCGGCTATGCAAATAAAGTCTATATCTATCTAATAATAATAATTTTTATTAATTTTAATATATAAATACATACCACAAAACTTCACCACTTATACAATCTTTTTTTTTTTTTTGGACTTCCATCAGCACCTCTGATGATCCACCGTTTTGACCACTTCTTATGCATTTCTTAAATTCATATTGCCTTTAATTATCTTAACTAACCATCCTCCCCTTTATCCATTTTTGCAATAGTTCCAATAATTCACCTCACAAAACTTCTTGCAAACCTACAAACATAGTCTAATCATCAGTTACTTTTCAAATAGTCTGTAAATTTACACCAGTCTTCTGTGAATTTCTGTCCCGCAGATTTCAAATCCTTCCTGTTAGTTTATCTAATTCTGCATAGTCCATTAATTTAATCCTCCATTCTTCTTTCGTCGGTAATTCTTCTTGCTTCCATTTTTGTGCCAATAATATTCTTGCTGCCGTCATTGCATATAAAAACCATAGCTGTCAGCTGTCCCTTATTTGGCGGGAAAGTCCCTTATCCCAGCGCCGTATCCCGCTGCTGTCCCTTATTGATGATGTCCCTTAAATTTCCTGGGTTTCAAAGGAAGCAGCTCCTCTCCCTCCCTCTCTGCCGGACAGGGAGGAGGGAGGCTCCAACTGGGTTGCTTGGCTGCGTTGCTCACCCAATAAGGAGTCTAAGAACGACTGGGGGGTGGAGCTTGCATGCCTTGTGCCGATCAAATCGGCTGCGTTGCCTGGGGACTCGCCTTTGCTCAGCGCTTCCCAGCGGAGAGGTGCCGGTGGTTTTCCTTGCTGCATCCCCTTTGCATGGTTGCTGCGCTGTGGGAACCACCGCTTGAGGCTTCGTTTGGCTGCTGGCTGGGCTTTCTGCCTTTGGCTCGGAGGGGCTCAGAAGTTGAACATACCTGTGTTCTGAAAACCCCTTATTTTGGCTGCTGATCCCTTATTTTTGAGGCTGCTGGTCCTTTATTTTCAAATCTGTCAGCTATGATAAAAACAGCTTACATTCTTTCCTGTTTATATCACTTCCTACATTGCCCAGCAAAAATGCTTCTGGTTTCTTTATAAATGTATATTTCAACATATTTTTCATCTCATTATATATCATTTCCCAGAAGTCCTTCACCTTGGGACAGGTCCACCACATGTGATAAAAGGGTTGTGTTTTTCTTTCCCTCCTTCTCACCCCCGCCACAGCTGTGCCAAGTTAAACAAGGTCCCTCTGGGCAAAGGGGCAACCACGCAGGACGAACGCTGCCTGGACCACTTGTCTGGGCAGTCAACGCCGCCGGAGGGCACAACTGCCACTCACCTGGACCCCTCGCCAGCTAGCGTCCTCAGCACAACAGTCAGTGAAGGCAGAGGCGGATTCAACTCCACCCACATCTTGCCTGTGAAGAAACCAAACAGAGGTTTGCAAATGGTGTTGTTTGGCGGGGAGATACGGGGACAAACCAAATGTTAGGCTTCATCTGCACTGTACATTTAAAGCTGTATCGTACCTCTTTAAGCAGTCATGACGCCCTCCCATCAGATGTCAAAGAAATAAACAACTACAGTGGTACCTCGGGTTACATATGCTTCAGGTTACATACGCTTCAGGTTACAGACTCCGCCAACCCAGAAATAGTGCTTCAGGTTAAGAACTTTGCTTCTGGATAAGAACAGAAATCGTGCTCCGGCGGCGCAGCAGCAGGAGGAGGCCCCATTAGGAAAAAGTGGTGCTTCAGGTTAAGAACAGTTTCAGGTTAAGAACGGACCTCCGGAACGAATTAAGTACTTAACCCGAGGTACCACTGTATTGGATTTTTAGAAGGCAGCCCTGTTTAGGGAAGCGTTTAATATTTGATGAATCATTGTATTTTAATATTCTGCTGGAAGCCGCCCAGAGTGGCTGGGGGAAACCCAGCCAGATGGGCGGTGTATAAATAATAAATTATTATTATTATTATTATTATTATTATTATTATTATTGGCTTCCACCCAAAGAATCCTGGGAAATCCCGTTTAAGGTGGTACAATGCAGCTTTAAAATTAAAGTGCCGATGGGGTCTGCGATTTCCACTCTTTCCTGAAAGCAAACTGCAAAAATGTCTGCTGCTTTTCTCTTTTCTGTGACTTTGTTTAGAACTGTGTTTTTGTGTTTCGAAAAGCTGAACTTCTGCACCGAGGAGATCCAGTCGCTAGGTTAAGAAAAGCACTGCTCAGTCACCCTTCCCTGTGAAGTACCAGGGCGAGTCACAGTGATTTCAAAGACACAATATTTAAAAACAGTTGGCAAGAAAGATCAGTGTGATCTGATCTGATCCCCTGGCTCCTGGGGAAAACCCTCGCACCCGGGTTCTGGACCAAGTAAAGTTTTCCTGACTGTCTCCCAAGGCAGCCCCACACGACAGTGCATTACTGTAGTCTAGCCTTCAGGAGTCAAGGGGCTGGAACGGCCAACTGCCTCAACTAAAAATCCCTCAAATCTATATCTATAGAGTAATCAAAGAGAAGAACAACTACCAGACTTTTAGAAGACATCTGAAGGCAGCCCTCTTTAGGGAAGCTTTTAATGTTTAACAGACTACTGTATTTTAATACTTTGTTGGAAGCCACGCAGAGTGGCTGGGGAAGCCCAGCCAGATGGGTGGGGTATAAATTATTATTATTATTATTATTATTATTATTATTATTATTATTATTATTATTGGTGCAGAAATTAATTCCTTCTGCTGCGCTTTCCAAAATGAACAGATCACAAGACATTACTCAGTTCTACAGTGCTTGCTTCTTTAAACCACCTTCCACATACAGTGGTACCTTGGGTTACAGACGCTTCAGGTTACAGACTCCTCTAACCCAGAAATAGTACCACGGGTTAAGAACTTTGCTTCAGGATGAGAACAGAAATCGTGCTCCGGCGGCGTGGCAGCAGCAGTAGGCTCCATTAGCTAAAGTGGTGCTTCAGGTTAAGAACAGTTTCAGGTTAAGAACGGACCTCTGGAACGAATTAAGTTCTTAACCCGAGGTACCACTGTATATTTCTTCCTCGCCCTTTCCTCTCATCCCTTGCCCATTCCTCTGTGTGTTTTTGGCTTTTCAGGGGAGAATGATTTTGCCTTCTTGGTTCCTGTCCTCCTTTCCGTGTTGGTCCTGTTTGCCGGCTTGTTGATGTTCTGGCAGAGGAGGTTTTGCAAGGTGTGGATCGTCCCCCGTGCAGCGAAGAGCGAGCTGACCTTCTTCCGTAGGAAATCTATGGTCAATCTTCAAGGTGCGGGTTGTTATAAGAGAGATATATATAATAACATATCACATTGTTAACAACCCAGAGGTGCGGTGACAGGGTATTAAAAGGGACCCCTGACCATTAGGTCCAGTTGTGACTGACTCTGGGGTTGCAGCGCTCATCTCGCTTTATTGGCCGAGGGAGCCGGTGTACAGCTTCCGGGTCATGTGGCCAGCAGGACTAAGGTTCTGGCGAACCAGAGCAACGCACAGAAATGCCGTTTACCTTCCCGCCAGAGCGGTACCTATTTATCTACTTGCACTTTGACGTGCTTTTGAACTGCTAGGTTGGCAGGAGCAGAGACCGAGCAACGGGAACTCACCCTGTCATGGGGATTCGAACCGCTGACCTTCTGATCGGCAAGTCCTAGGCTCTGTGGTTTAACCCACAGCGCCACCTGTGTCCCTTGACAGGGTATTATGTCATACCATATACAAACCAAACATGCAGTAAAAAGGAAAGAAAGAACGACAAACATTCCAATTTATAACTGAGCATCCAAGTCAGAAATGTAGGAAATAAAATCCCACCAGATCTCAAAAAAGTGTTCTGGATCCTGGATCCTTCAAACACTACCCCGCCCCCCCAGAAACATGCAGTTTACGTGTAATTTTTGCCGCAACGGCCAAAGTCCGTAAGTTCTTATTCCACACAGCTAAAAGATTAAATATAATAAACTCTGCTTATAGAGATGGGAGACACAGAGGCATATCAACAAATGAACCTGTTTGCATCAGGGGATGTCCTGAAGTAGAGGACCTTATGCATTATATCTTGCGCTGCCCCTTATATAATGAAGCAAGAGAAAAATTTGTAGCACCTATAACGACAAAGATCCCTGGCCAGAACCCCTCTGATATGATTTTAAATCTCCTTGCTGACACAGATAAGTATGTGACCTGGCGTGTAGCACTCTTTGCAGCTAGGAAAATTAGAGCTAATTATATAGCCAAGATAGCCACCAACTGTAAAGGAGATGAATTTATTTGACCCTACCTACATCAAGCTATAATTCTATCTTTATCACCAAAATCTGAATATAATTGCACATTGTATTAATTATCTTTATTTTTTAATATATTAGTGGCCATGTGATAATTTTAGCCTATAAATTTTATTGTTTAATGCTTTAACCTGTATATTGAGGTACTTTTATAGCTCTGTTTAGAGTAGGTAATGTCTTGATAATATAAATGTTTCAAGTTTTTTTGTATCAATCCAGTATATTTTCTTTCAATTGTTGAATGATTCTGTGTACATTGCGGCAGCCTTTGGCTATGTACAATAAAAGTGACTGACTGACACAGCCAAAAGCAGATTTATTGAGGTTTTCCATTGCTGGGCTTTTGAAATCCCAGGGGAAGCCAACGTCCATGTCAAAAGCTCTTTAGAGAGACAAGAGTTCATGTTGCCTGCCCACAAATTCAGTAAACGACGGAAGAGCTCTGGCCGAGTTGGGCTCTTGTCATGACTTCATTTCAACAGTAGGTGGCACAGTTCCCTTTGTTTTGGGTACCAGGTTGCAGCTTATAATGTTTCAGGTTCTCCCTGTCCTGGGAACTCAGTGTAGCCCATCATGCATTGCTTTGCATGAATATCAGAGGAACATAGGACGCCATAGGTCCATCTACCTCAGTATTGCCTGCACGGGCTGGCAGCTGCTCTCCAGGATTTCTGGCAAGGATCATCGCTAGCCCTACTTGGGGGTGCTGAGTCCAGAGGCTCTGTTTAAGCTCAGAGCCGTCAACAAACGTTCTCTATGGGTTTTCCTAATCCATATATTTTAATCTGTAGAGTTCATAAAAATTATAGTACTACTTGAAACGGTGTTTTTTTAAAGAATAAATTAAAAACAGATTAAATTACAGCAATAAATTAAAAACAGCAATAAATAAATACAGATTAAAGGACACATCAGCCTTCTACTTGTCTGGGTAAAGGAACCCTGAGCGTTAGGTTCAGTTGTGGCCGACTCTGGGGTTGCGGTGCTCATCTCGCTTTATTGGACGAGGGAGCCGGCGTACAGCTTCCAGGTCGTGTGGCCAGCATGACTAAGCCGCTTCTGGCGAACCAGAGCAGCGCACGGAAGCGCCGTTTACCTTCCCGCCGAAGCGATACCTATTTATCTAGTTGCACTTCGTGCTTTCGAACTGGTAGGTTGGCAGGAGCAGGGACCGAGCAACGGGAGCTCACTCCGTCATGGTGATTCAAACCGCCGACCTTCTGATCGGCAAGTCCTAGGCTCTGTGGTTTAACCCACAGCGCCACCCACGTCCGGGTAGGCTAGCCTAAATCGTAATGTTTTTGGCTGGTGCCCAAAAAAGTACAGTGATGGATCGTACTTGATGTCACTAAAAACATCATCTGCTAAGAACATTTTGTTTTGGTGAAAGCCTGTATCACGTAGAATGCTGGCAGGTGTTTTAATCTTCTTGCCACTGATTTTAATTAATTTTGAATAGTTGCTTTTACCTGCTTTTAACTGATAATTTCATGCTTTTATTCTATTTGTAAACCACTGATGGGATTTGGCTTGTTTTTTTGTTTTTGTTTTTTTACAATCACGTACACATTTCATGAAATATAAATGCATATAAATTTTATGAAATAAATAAAAAACAATCTCTCCTTCTTTAAAAAGATTTTGAAAGCCCGAGGCCATTAATTATCTTCTTTGGCAGAGACCTTTCCTAATTAAAGAATGACATGCTTTGTTTGTGCAGGGAGAGGGAAACCTTTTGGGATTGCCGTCTCCAGAAATTAATGCAGAAACATGAATGGCGAGAGATTTAATCCCTCCTCTCATTTTCTCTCTCTTTTTCAGCCTCTCACCCGGCGAAGATTTGCGAAGTAAGTATGATCCCTTGCCTTGCAACTCAGCATATCGAGGGGTTAAATGAAGCTTTCTGTTTCCAGCTGTTGCTATTAAAAAACTGTTCAGGAACCGCTGGAGCTAAGAAAAGGGGAGGGCAAGAAGTGCCATGGAAAGAGGAATGGCAGGCGAAACTGATGGACTTTGTGGAGATGGCAAAATTGACTGAAAAGATCCGAAACCAGGAAGATCAAGTATTTGAAAAGGACCAAAATAAATTCTTACTTTGTTTAAAAGATCACTGTAAAAATTTTAAGTCACTGGCAGAATTGTGAAGATACTTGTACAGTCATACCTCGGGTTACAGACACTTTAGGTTGTGTGATTTCGGGTTGTGCACTGCGCTGAACCCAGAAGTACTTGAACAGGTTACTTACAGGTTTCAGCGCACGCACAGAAGTGCTAAATCGTGCTTTGCGCATGTGCAGAAGCACCGAATCGCAACCCGCGCATGCGCAGACGTGGCGCTGCGGGTTGCAGACGTGTTTCCTGCACGGATCACGTTCGCAACCCGAGCGTCCACTGCAATGTGAAATTTTACTACATTTTACAGTGGTGCCCCGCAAGACGAACACCTCGCAAGACGGAAAACCCACTAGACGAAAGGGTTTTCCGTTTTGGAGGCGCTTCGCTAAACGAATTTCTCTATGGGGTTGCTTCACAAGACGAAAAAATCTTGCGAGTTCCCGCGGGTTTTTTCCGCTTTTTCCGCCCTTTTCCTAAGCGCTAAGCCGCTTAACAGCTGATCCGCTGATAAGCCGCTTCTCAGCTGATCGCTAAAAGCCAATAGACCGCTAATAGCGCTAATCCACTAAGCCGTCGATGGGCTTGCTTCGCAAGACGAAAAAACCGCTAGACGAAGAGAATCGCAGAACGGATTCTTTTCGTCTTGCGAGGCACCACTGTACTTGTGATTTATATTGCGTGGCGAGTTCCCACCCCACCAGGTGGAAATAATGACACATGACACAATTATTGTTAATGGGCTAAAAAAGGCCACAACTTTACTGGTTACAGGTGACGAGCGGTACAGTGGTACCTCGGTTTAAGAACTTAATTCGTTCTGGAGGTCTGTTCTTAACTTGAAACTGTTCTTAACCTGAAGCACCAATTTAGCTAATGGGACTTCCCGCTGCCACCGTGTCACCGGAGCTCGATTTCTGTTCTCATCCTGAAGCAAAGTTCTTAACCTGAGGTAATATTTCTGAGTTAGCGGAGTCTGTAACCTGAAGCGTCTGTAACCTGAAGTGTCTGTAACCCAAGATACCACTGTAGATAAATAGGTACCACTCCGGCGGGAAGGTAAACGACGTTTCCGTGCGCTGCTCTGGTTTGCCAGATGAGGCTTAGTCATGCTGGCCACATGACCCAGCTGTACGCCGGCTCCCTCGGCTAGTAAAGCGAGATGAGCGCCGCAACCCCAGAGTCGGTCACGACTGGACCTAATGGTTAGGGGTCCCTTTACCTTTTTTGCAGCCTAAATCTTGACGGTGGGGAAAGCCAGAGAGGGAGAACTGGGCAGTGAGAATAGATGGCTTGCCTTCCTGCACAGTGTAGACCCTTCACCCATTGATCTCCTGGTTTTCTGTCTTTGCAAGGAGAGGATCGATGGGCCAGACTCTGAAGAGCATGGATCAGGAGTGGGGGACCAGCTGAATCCCGAACCCCTCGCAGAAGCCCCTGACGGCGTCTCCGTCTTGGAAATGGAAAACACTCCTGTCCTTGATCCCGAAGGTGCTGAGCTGCTTCAGGTGGACGGAGGGGCATTTGTGGAGCCCCCCCTGCACAACCACACGAGTAACCACATCGGTGAGTCCGCCGTTGAGTTTGGTGGCCCTCACTGTCTCCTGTTGGAGTGAGTGCTCCATTACGGGTTGTATAACACAGTGATACCTTGGTTGTCGAACGGCTTGGCTCCTGAATAAATCCGTTCCCGAACGCCACAAACCCGGAAGCGTTCTGGTTTGCAAATTTTTTTGGAAGCCGAACTGCCAACATGGCTTCCACAGCTTCCGATTGAGTGCAGAAAGTTCCTGCAGCCAATCGGAAGCTGCACCTTGGTTTTCGAATGGTTCCGGGAGTCGACTCCCGGAATGGTTTAAATTTGACAACCAAGGTACAGTGGTACCTCGGGTTACATACGCTTCGGGTTACATACACTTAAGGTTACACACTGCTAACCCAGAAATAGTGCTTCAGGTTAAAAACTTTGCTTCAGGATAAGAACAGAAATTGGGCTCTAGCGGCGTGGCGGCAGCACGAGGCCCCATTAGCTAAAGTGGTGCTTCAGGTTAAGAAGAGTTTCAGGTTAAGAACGGACCTCCGGTACGAATTAAGTACTTAACCCGAGGTACCACTGTATTAAGGGACGCGGGCGGCACTGTGGGTTAAACCACAGAGCCTAGGACTTGCCGATCAGGTCGGCGGTTCGAATCCCCACGATGGGGTGAGCTCCTGTTGCTCGGTCCCTACTCCTGCCAACTTAGCAGTTCAAAAGCACATCATAGTGCAAGTAGATAAATAGGTACCGCTCCGGCGGGAAGGTAAACGGCGTTTCTGTGCGCTGTTCTGGTTCGCCAGAAGCGGCTTAGTCATGCTGGCCACATGACCCGGAAGCTGTACGCTGGCTCCCTCGGCCAATAAAGCGAGATGAGCACCGCAACCCCAGAGTCGGCCACGACTGGACCTAATGGTCAGGGGTCCCTTTACCTTTACTTCACTTTACCACTGTATTGGCGAAATTGACATACAAACTGCGAGACAAGGACAACTGTGACTTTAAAGAAGAACGGGAACTTTTTACAAACTACTTAAAAAAACAACAAAATGAACTGGACTTCTTGGCAGCTTTTGAATAAACATACACAAATTTATTGATTGTTAACATAATAGACAGATAATTGATTTACAATTTTACAATATGCAGAAAATAACATGTGTTGAAAGAGAGAGGAGCTGAGGGAAGTCTTGGGGGTGAGGGAGGGTTTTTCTTGGGGAGGGGGGGAAATGGGGGAGAATGAAGATGATATGTTTTGATAATTTGTTATGTTGAAATTCTTAATAAAAACTATTAAAAAAAAAAGTTCAACAACCAAGGTACCACTGCATATCCATTTTTTGCAAAAAGAACATTTTTTTTAAAATTAAGTGAGGAACGTTTTGAGCCCCCAACTGTTTTCCCCACCTGAAGCTATGCTTTATGTGTGACTGAGGGAGGGGGAAGTCATACTGTTTCCTGCTTCTCTCCCCCCACCTAGAAAAAATATACATCATGAGAGCTGACACGGTGATCGTGGGGTCCGTTTCGGAAGTGCCTTCCGGGAAGATGTGCCCTGCCAAGGAGGAAGATGGCAGCCCTGAGACCCAGGAGGACGTAGAGGGGAAGGAACTGGCCATGCGCTATCCGCAACAGGAAACGGAATTCCACCCAGGAAGTGACATCACAACTCCCGTGGAGGAAGAGTGGGAATTTCACAATTCCTGTGAAAAGACTTTGGCCATCTAGCTAGAAAATGACGGGTGCACGCTTATAATAATAAATAATAATTTTATGATTTATGCCCTACCCATCTGGCTGGGTTTCCGCCAGCCACTCTTACTGAACTGGCAAGCATGACTATGGTGTTTTTAGCATAGGAAGTGATCTACAGTCGTACCTTGCAAACTCGAACGTTGCAAAGCCGGAAGTAGGTGTTCCGGGTTTGCGAACTTTGCCTCGGAAGCCGAACGTCCGGTGTGGCTTCTGCAGCTTCTGATTGGCTGCAGGACGCTCCTGCAGCCAAGCAGAAGCTGCACCTTGGTTTCCGAACGTTTCGGAAGTCAAACGGACTTCCGGAACGAATTCTGTTTGAAAACCAATGTACGAATGCACAACGATTTGAGTCTTGGTCTCACATGGTCCCGTTGTGGGTGAATTTGCAGGCAAAATTGCTCCAGATTTGGAAACAGAAGATGAATTGATCACCTTTGCACCCGCCTTTTCTTTGTGGGAGTCCACTGACAATGATATTTTAGCTGAGATTCCTGCATTACAGGGGGCAGGATTCTAAGATTCCATGATTCTTTGATACCTAAAGCCAGCCTTCCCTATCCTAGTGTCCCCTGGATGATGTCAGAATTTGACCCCCATCAGCCCCAGCCAGCAGGGCCAGTGGTTAGGGATGATGATGGGAGCCCCACAACATCTAGAGGGCCACAGGTTCTCCGTTCTATGATCCCTGCATTGAAGGATGGCAGAGTTATGATGGAGTTAGCTGGGGGCTTTAATGGCAAGCGACGGTCTGCTTTGGGGATGATATTGGCCTCCTGTTCCCAGCAATCCCAGTCAACATGGCCGATGCTCAGGGGTGACGATGGGAATTGCAGCCCCCAAAATCTAGAGGGCACCGGGTTGGAGAAGCTTTATTAGGCAGGGTTTCTTTTCTTGCCGCTGCAGGAATTCCCCGCGCAGATTCTCTGAGCCTAAAGTAGTTTGCAAAGAAACCCGAAGCTGTCTTCTACAGTGGTACTTCTGGTTATGTACTTAATTTGTTCCGGAGGTCCGTTCTTAACCTGAAACTGTTCTTAACCTGAAGCATCACTTTAGCTAATAGGGCCTCCCACTGCAGCCGCGCAATTTCTGTTCTCATCCTGAAGCAAAGTTCTTAACCCGAGGTAATATTTCTGGGTTAGCGAAGTCTGTAACCTGAAGCGTCTGTAACCCAAGGTACCACTGTATTGGCATTTGAATACAATCCCCTTCACACCCTGTATTCCCCCACCCCCGTATCTTTGATTTTTGTTTTCCCAACCATCCCCAATTTAGAACGCTGCAAGGCTTTTTCTTTTAATCGAAAACAAAACACGCCTACACAAAGGTGTTTCTGTGAAACTTTGGGTTATTTTTAGACATTGCCTTCAAGTCATTGGCAAGACTTGATGATTTCCTTAAAGCATCCCTAAACGCTGGAATGCGCAACTAAAATATGCAGATGTTTGGAATATCTGGAGGGAGCCGGTCATTTCAGGTCACATTTGGAGTCTGTGTGGAATTTTCAGCTCTGCTTGTTTGTTTTTGTGTGTGATGGGTCCCTCAAAACACGCATGAGTCTCTGAAATTGCTTCTTGTTTGCATGGAGTTATTTTATTTTCTAGGTAGACCAGAAGCTTAACAGGAGTCAACAGTGATGCAGCAACAACAACAAAAAGGTGATGAAATCCTAGGCTGCATCAACAGACATTTAGCGTCTGGATACATTTAGGGAAAGGTCCGTATAGTTAAAGCTATGGTTTTCCCAGTAGTGATGTATGGAAGTGAGAGCTGGACCATAAAGAAGGCTGATCGCCAAAGAATTGATGCTTTTGAATTATGGTCTGGAGGAGACCCATGGACTGCGAGAAGATCAAACCTATCCATTCTTAAGGAAATCAGCCCTGAGTGCTCCCTGGGAGGACAGATCCTGAAGCTGAGGCTCCAATACTTTGGCCACCTCATGAGAAGAGAAGACTCCCTGGAAAAGACCCTGATGTTGGGAAAGATTGAGGGCACAAGGAGAAGGGGACGACAGAGGACGAGATGGTTGGGCAGTGTTCTCGAAGCTACCAGCATGAGTTTGACCAAACTGTAGGAGGCAATGGAAGACAGGAGTGCCTGGCGTGCTCTGGTCCATGGGGTCACGAAGAGTCGGACACGACTAAACGACTAAACAACAACTACATTTAGGGAAGTAAGAGGACCACTGTATTCTGCCTTTGTCAGACGACACCTGGAATACTGTGTCCAGTTGTAGGCGCCACAATTTAAGAAGAATATCGACAAGCTGGAATATGCGACCAAGAGGGTCAAGGGTCCGGAAACTAAGGCTTATGAAAAACAGTTGAGGGAGCTGGGTATGTTTAGCCTGGAGAAAGAAGAGGAGACTTAGATATGTGAAGATGGCTATCTTATGGAGGCTATCTCCATATGATAGCCATCTTCACATATCTAAAGGGCCGTCACATGGAAGATGGAGCAAGCTTGTTTTCTGCTGCTCCTGAGGCTAGAACTTGAACCAATTGATTCATATGACAAGAGATTCCAACTAAACATTAGGAATACATTTCTGGCAGCACATGCTGTTTGACAGTGGAACAGACTCCTTCAGAAGGTGGTGGACTTTTCAACAGAGCTTGGATGCCCATCAGCCAGGGATTCTTTATCTGTAATCACTGCACTGCAGCTTAAAATTGGACTAGGTAAATGTAAAGGTAAAGGGTGGTTAAAGGTAAAGGTAAAGGTACCCCTGCCCGTATGGGCCAGTCTTGACAGACTCTGGGGTTGTGCGCCCATCTCACTTAAGAGGCCAGGGGCCAGCGCTGTCCGGAGACACTTCCGGGTCACGTGGCCAGCGTGACATCGCTGCTCTGGCCAGAGCCAGAGCCGCACACGGAAACGCCGTTTACCTTCCCGCTGGTAAGCGGTCCCTATTTATCTACTTGCACCCGGAGGTGCTTTCGAACTGCTAGGTTGGCAGGCGCTGGGACCGAGCAGCGGGAGCGCACCCCGCCGCAGGGATTCGAACCGCCGACCTTTCGATCGGCAAGCCCTAGGCGCTGAGGCTTTAACCCACAGCGCCACCTGCGTCCCGCTAAAGGGTGGTTAAGTCCAGTCAAAGACGACTCTGGGGTAGCGGCGCTCATCTCACTTTCAAGCCGAGGGAGCCGGTGTTTGTCCACAGACAGCTTTCTGGGCCATGTGGCCAGCAGGACTAAACCGCTTTTGGTGCAACGGAACACCATGATGGAAACCGGAGAGCATGGAAAGGCCATTTAGCTTCCCGCCACAGTGGTACCTATTTATCTGCTTGCACTGGCATGCTTTCAAACTGCTAGGTTGGCAGGAGCTGGGACAGAGCAACGGGAGCTCACCCCGTCACAGGGATTCGAACTGCCAACCTTCCGATCAGCAAGCCCAAGAGGCTCAGTGTTTTAGACCATAGCGCCACCCGCTCCCATAGAGTTGGACTAGACAATGCTTTCAACTCTGTGCTTGTGTGATTCTGAATGCTGGCTAAACCTTCTCTGAAAAAAAAACCCTCAAGCGTCCTCCTTATGTTTTAGATCTCCGTTTAAAAAACAAACAAAAAACTTTTGCTCTTTAGGGCAAGAATTCTCCAGCTTATGTTATCAGGCATCATAAAACCCTGTGACCGTTGGAGTTACTGATTAACGCCTATCCCTGCCTTGGTTTTTTGGTTTTTTAAATGACAACCACCACGACGTCACTGCCTTTCCCGGAGCAAGCGGGATGTTCGGAGAGCAAACAAAGCCTTCGCTCTGTGTTGGCCGGACAAAGCGCCTTTATAAAAGGAGCTTCCAAATGCACACATGCAGTCTGAAGGGGGCTGCTGTGCTGTCGCTGCGGCCGCCATTGTCTCCTATGGAAGACTCCGGGGATCACTTACATACTGAGAGCGAAACTGTCTCTCCAGGCAGGGAGACAGGGCAGCTGGGGATGGCAGAAGGCGACGCTGCGGAAATGGACATGCCGGAGAAATCCAAAGGCCCAGTACAGCAAGAGGATGCTTGTCCATTAGATGAGGCTGATCCTACAGAAGAGGGCATGGGTTGCTGTTCCCCTGCCGCAGAAGGCACTGATCCAGATGCTGCCCAGTTAGGCACTCCAGAACCGGTGCCTTCAGCACCCTTGGAGCCGCCCGCTTTGACGGAGACTTCTGTGTCGCCGGTGGCCGACCTGTGCCATCCGCACCCCTCCAAAGTCTCACTGGCCGAGATGGATTGCCTCATCTGCTTCAACCGGTACAGCGCCTGCCGCCTGCCCAAAGTCCTGGCCTGCCAGCACGTCTTCTGTGCCGTCTGTTTGAAGCTCATCCTGCGGAACGAAGACCACACCTGGGTCGTCAGCTGCCCGCTCTGCCGGAAGGCCACCGTCGTTTTCGGAGGCCTGATCTGCAGCCTTCACGACAAGGAGGACGTGGTGGACCGGCTGGGCAGCCCCGGCCTGGACGCCGAGGTCCCCTGTCCACCAGACCCTCCTGGCACCGGCCTGGCTGAGGGCAACCCCGCCTCTGAGAATGATGCCATCAGGGGACCAAGCCGGGCAGCGGCCAAGAGGCTGGTGCTGCTCCTGCTGCTGGTGGCTGTTCTTATCGTCTTGGTCCTCCCCTTCATGTACACAGGGATGTTGAAGTGGGTGCTGTGCTCTGTGGTGGTCCTGGGGCTCATCATGTCAGTGCTGCTTTGCTGCAACCCCAGCTGGAGCTGCCCAGATCTCTTGCGGTCTCCCTGGAGGTGGAAGGAGAGACAGGCAGCGCCGATTGCTTGAGAAGACCGCCATGCTGTAGTTTCCTTGTTCGCGGGTCGGGAGCATTGCGTGGGCCCCATCTACGGATCCCGTGCGTTTGGGGAATGTCGTAGCGGTTGAGGTTTCTCACTCGGAGACCTTGTGCCAGGGCATCTGCTGGGAGAAGGACCCACAGAGGCCTTCCTTCTTTGGGCCATCGTACAGATCAGGCAGAGGCCCGTCCTGTCGCTGGACCAGAGGGTGAGGAGGGTGGAGAGTTTGCTAACACAACCCCTGATGCCTGTTCCCGTTGAGGCACAGCCCCGCATGCCCCACAGCGGGAGCCTACAGAGAGACACAAACACAGCTCCCTGTTGAGTTTTGGGTGGTTTCACCCAAAGACCGCTTGCCTCGCTGAATGATTTGTTGTTGTCAGAGAATATCTGGCTCTGTTTCACTACAAGGCAACCAAACTTCTGGCTTGAAGAAAGTGGGGTCGGACCTCTCCATGGAGTGTGGTCAGTGGCTGTTAAGCATGTCTGCTAAGTAGAACCTCCATGCGCAGATACGGTCTACCTGTGAACGCTGAAAGGCCGATAGCAAAGGTTGCTGCTTTCACGTTCTGCTTCTCCAGGGGCATATGACGGGCTGCTGTGACCACAGGATGCTGGACTAGATGGGCCTAGATCAGGGTTGGAGGAACATCTGTGGTCTTCTGGATATTGCTGGACCACAAATTCACACCACCCCGTGACCATTGGCCATGTTGACTGCAGATGATGGGAGACAGAGCCCAACAAAAGCTGGAGGTCATGGGTTAGCCACCCCTGGCTTGGATGGATCCATCAGGACTTCTCTTAGGATCCCCTTAATGCAGATTACCTGCTGTTTAATTCCCCTGATTGTCCTTGCAGTCGGGCGTTTGTTTTTAAAGAGTGTCTTTTCCAGCAAGATGAAATTGAGATTCCTCTAGCTTTCTATGTGAGAGAGGTTGACTATAGCAGGGAGGGGGAACTGTACAGCTCCAGTGGCCACCAAGCCCCAGTGGTCAGGGATGATGAAGGGAGCTGGAGTTCCCTATTCACAGATTAAGCCAGAAAAGGCTCAGTCCTCCAGGTATCATTTAACTCAGAGTAAGGGTGGATCTTTATGGGCACCATTTAATGCAAAATGCAAAAGGGCTTGTTCCTGTGTGCCTGTTATTTCTGCAAAGATGCCGATGAACAAAAGATCTGTGATGGTAAATACAGCACAAACACAACTCGGGTATCTGCAAATAAGGGCAGTTGAAACACTCAGTATTATCAAAATGTACTGTGTTTTCATTTTTACAAAATAGTGTATATATTTAATAGGTTTTCATATGTATAAATAGACAATTTGTCTTGCAAGTTTGTCTCTCTGTCCTTTTGTTTCTTTCTCCCTGCTCCAAATCTGACAAAGTACCTGCCAGCACCAACAAAATATGCTGTTACTCCCCAGTGACTAGTAAGTAGAAACCAAACTGGCCCATTCTGTATGGAAGTAAAGCATTTTATCTGTGTTGATCTCTGGCTGTGACACAGACATTGTTGAAGGGAAAAGAGGCAGAGCATACAATATTTGTTGGAACAGCTTATCACTGCTCTCATGCCTCTAACTGCGGCATGATCCTCAACCTAACCGACAATTGCTTAATTTCCACACTGCAATGAAAATTACCACCTGATTCTTGCAGGCTAAGCTTCTGTTAAAGGCGCAAGAGCACTACAGGGCAGCTTTTATTTCTGGTCAGTTGGCAATCAAGGTTCAAAGGACCTTTTCTCTGCTGAGTCCATTACACTTAACAGCCTGATCTGGTGCACATACATCAACTGTGTTCAGTGGTCCTCAACTGCCTACTGTTCAGGAATTGCAGCTAACTCTTTGTCACCATTTCCAGAAACCTGACTGGCTGAGTCGTGGGAACCTCTGATTGGCCAGAGGCCTTATATAAACTGCCCTGCCACTGAGTGAAGGCTCAGTATCGTGGGGGACTCCCTGCTTGCTTATCAGCGACGGGCAATGCATTCCCATTAGCTATCACAGCCCACCTAATAATATCCCCAGCTTCCTTTATTTGCGCCCTCCCCAAATATTGGACTACAACTCCCATCTGCCCCAGGGACAAAGACAGGCGTTGTCAAGCTCCTCCAGGTGAGCTGCTTATTCAACAGTCATTCTGATTTGCTTACACCAAAGCTTATGCAGATATTAGATTGCATTTGTTTCCCTTTGCTTGTGGAGAGGCTATTAAACCTTCGCTCGTCCCACACTTTCCAATGCATTTCTCGGTCACTTTCCTTACAGCAGACAACTCATTTTATAAAAGATGGGTTTCTTGCACCAGAATGACAGCGTACTTCAATCCACTTCAATTGCGCCGGCTGAAATTTTGCTAGATGCACGAAAAACTGGAGGTGCCTGAAGCCCAACAACATCTGAACACGTTCCTCACACCTGCCTTAGACTGACCTCTCATTCCACTTCCACAAGGCATGTGTTGTTAAACATTCTGTGTCCACACACACCCAACTTCCCAGTCGCTGCTTGGAGACATTTCCTCCAGCGAATTTAGTTTCCCGCAGGGGGCTGGACTAGATGAACCAGTGGTCTGATTCATATGGCCTTGTGACTCCTCCAATGCATGGCATGCTTCTCCTATCTGGCCTTGAGACCACTTGCAACCCCACTCTGTCGGGGACGGGGAAGATAGAGAGCCTACCGTACTTTGATTTGGGGGTGCTCTTGCTTAGATGATACATTTGAAGCAGCAGGTCACAAATCTGGTCCATGGCGCACAATACGCCAAGATGCTCATCCTCAGAAACAAACCAGCCTCCGGTGCAGCTATGTTAAAGCCAAGGTTTTGTGAGTTCTAAATGGGACCCAGAACAATAATCTGCCCTCTGTTTTCTGAACCAGTTTAATTTCCCTGTTCTCCAAGGGCAGCCCCATGCTGAGTGCATTGCAGTAGCCCATCTAGGTGTGCCTTCGGCGGGGGCGGGTTGTATAGAACGAAATCTGAACTCCCCCACTTCTCTTTTTTCTTCTCCCCGACGTAGAAGGAGCAACATGGGCTTTTACAGAAACAGAGGCTGGGTCTAGACACACCAAAGAAGCATTTCAGTTAAATGCGTTGTAAACTTTGTACGAGAAATCAGGTTGGCAAAAGCGGAACCCCACAGCGCCATATGGTGTTACATGCACATACAACGCATATGAAGCGCTTTTTCTTTGCCAATGTAGCTGAGCCCAGAACCGTGGTCCAAGAACGGGACGAGCAAGATTTCAAAGGCAGAAGATTTGTTCTTTGGCAATTTGCATGGGCCAAAACAGGAGAAGGATTTGGGGGAGGGAGGGATTGATTAAGTTTGCTTTTAGGAGAACCTACCAGGTGGCGCTGTGGGTTAAAGCCTCAGCACCTAGGACTTGCCGATCGAAAGGTTGGCGGTTCGAATCCCTGCGGCGGGGTGCGCTTCCGCTGCTCGGTCCCAGCGCCTGCCAACCTAGCAGTTCGAAAGCACCTCCGGATGCAAGTAGATAAATAGGGACCGCTTACCAGCGGGAAGGTAAACGGCGTTTCCGTGTGTGGCTCTGGCTTGCCAGAGCAGCGATGTCACGCTGGCCACGTGACCCGGAAGTGTCTCCGGACAGCGCTGGCCCCTGGCCTCTTAAGTGAGATGGGCGCACAACCCCAGAGTCTGTCAAGACTGGCCCGTACGGGCAGGGGTACCTTTACCTTTTACCTTTACCAAATCTGCACCTTCCAAAAGAATATGCAAAATGAAACACAACCACCCTTTGAAATTCGCACTTCTCTGATTTTTTTGCAATGCAGTTCTCCCCTCAAGTAATTTGTACAAAAACACAGGTGTTGGGGTAAAGCATGCATAAAATGCATATTTAACTGAAAACAACACACACAAAGCACTGTATTAAGGGGATTCACATAGCAAAAAGGTGTAGATCAATAGTTCCCAAAGTGGGCAATACTGTCTCCTGGGTGGGGGAATTACATGGGGGGCGGTGCTAAGAGGCAAGGAGATGACACGGGGGGGGGGCGCACTGGAGGTGTGAATGACCATCAGACTTTGAAAAGCTGGTATCCCTGGATGAAGTTCACTCATTCTATTGAATTATTAATTAAACTAAATATTTTTATTGGATTTTGAATAAATGTGCAATTAATTGTCACTGTTTTGAATTTTATGGTGCCGTTATGTTCCTTACACGAGTGGCGCTGTGGGTTAAACCACAGAGCCTAGGACTTGTCAATCAGAAGGTTGGCGGTTTGAATCCCCGTGACGGGGTGAGCTCCCGTTGCTTGGTCCCTGCTCCTGTCAACCTAGCAGTTCAAAACCACAAAGTGCAAGTAGATAAATAGGTACCGCTCCGGCGGGAAGGTAAACGGCGTTTCCGTGCGCTGCTCTGGTCGCCAGAAGCGGCTTAGTCCTGCTGGCCACATGACCCGGAAGTTGTACGCCGGCTCCCTCGGCCAATAAAGCGAGATGAGTGTCGCAACCCCAGAGTTGGCCACGACTGGACCTAATGGTCAGGGGTCCCTTTACCTTTACCTTATCTTCCTTAGTTGAGCATGCCAACCACTATTATAAATACAGTAGTAAAGGTAAAGGTAAAGGTACCCCTGCCCGTACGGGCCAGTCTTGACAGACTCTGGGGTTGTGCGCCCATCTCACTTAAGAGGCCAGGGGCCAGCGCTGTCCGGAGACACTTCCGGATCACGTGGCCAGCGTGACATCGCTGCTCTGGCCAGAGCCAGAGCCAGAGCCAGAGCCGCACACGGAAACGCCGTTTACCTTCCCGCTTGTAAGCGGTCCCTATTTATCTACTTGCACCCGGAGGTGCTTTCGAACTGCTAGGTTGGCAGGCGCTGGGACCGAACGACGGGAGCGCACCCCGCCGCAGGGATTCGAACCGCCGACCTTTCGATCGGCAAGCCCTAGGCGCTGAGGCTTTTACCCACAGCGCCACCTGCGTCCCTTTAATACAGTGGTACCTCGGGTTAAATACTTAATTCGTTCCAGAGGTCCGTTCTTAACCTGAAACTGTTCTTAACCTGAAGCACCACTTTAGCTAATGGGGCCTCCCTTTGCCGCCACGCCGCCAGAGCACGATTTCTGTTCTCATCCTGAAGTAAAGTTCTTAACCCGAGGTACTATTTCTGGGTTAGCGGAGTCTGTAACCTGAAGCGTATGTAACCTGAGGTACCACTGTAATGCTTTTTATAGGGTAGGGCAGGGAGGACTGGGGATAGGTTTATGGAACTGAGGGGTCAGACAGACCTGGAAAAGTTTGGCAACCGCTGCTGTAGATTAAGCAAAATCGCATCGGGGGGGGGGGGGGAATTGCACTCGTGCTGACAAATTTTCATGAGGTTTTTCCTTTTTAATTTTTTTTAAAAATGAGGATTGCTGTATAGATGTGGGGAGCTGAATATAAGGCCCTGGAAATGAGAAACAGAGAAAATTGGGATTGACAGGCCAGACCATCCCTCCCTCCCACATGCATGAGGAAAAAAAGAATTGGAATATGTCACAATGCAAAGCTTACTAAAAATAATAATAATAGGAAGATTAGCTTCTGAAGAGGCAGGGAAGACTGGCAGCCGGTGGGCGAGGATGGGTTTATCTTAAGAACAATAGGGGGGCCATTTTCACAGAGCTTTGCAGGCTTCAAAGGAGGAAAGACCTGCTACTCCGTCAAAAAAAAAAGGGGGGGGGACAGGGCTAACTATCAGTTAAGCACCTGATTCCCTAGGACAAGGAATCATAAAACAATGCCTTATGAGGAACGGCTAAGGGAGCTGGGCATGTTTAGCCTGGAGAAGAGGAGGTTAAGGGGTGATATGATAGCCATGTTCAAATATATAAAAGGATGTCACATAGAGGAGGGAGAAAGGTTGTTTTCTGCTGCTCCAGAGAAGCGGACACGGAGCAATGGATCCAAACTACAAGAAAGAAGATTCCACCTAAACTTCCTGACAGTAAGAGCTGTTCGACAGTGGAATTTGCTGCCAAGCAGTGGGGTGGAGTCTCCTTCTTTGGAGGTCTTTAAGCAGAGGCTTGACAACCATATGTCAGGAGTGCTCTGATGGTGTTTCCTGCTTGGCAGGGGGTTGGACTCGATGGCCCTTGTGGTCTCTTCCAACTCTATGATTCTATGAGGAGCGATTCAGAAAGCTGGCTTAACTTTCTGCAAGCCACATGCCAGCCTTGGGCAGAGCCACAGCCAGAGCTGTCTTTCCCATAGGGTTTAGTGGTGCGTTGGGCCAGGGCGCTGACCTCTCAGGGGCACCTAGTGAGTAGGGGAGCTGCGCGGCTTTGCCGGCGGCCTCCCCTTTACCTGAATGCCCGCCAGCTGCACCCTATCAATCATATGGCTGGCGGGCGTGCAGCTTGCCTCCCAAGCCTCCGCAGGGATTGCTCTCCCGCAGCGGCATGGGGGAGAGTTGCGCCCCCGCCCATGGCTGGCAGTGTGCAGCTTCGCCCCCATCCCCACTATCCATGGTAATTGGGGACGCTGGGCAGATATTTGCACCCCGGTGCCGCATCTGCTAAAGACGGCCCTGGCCATAGCCAGCAGTAGACGAAGCAACAAATGCAAATTTGACCTCTATACAGTAGCTTAAAGGGACGCGGGTGGCGCTGTGGGTTAAACCACAGAGCCTAGGACTTGCCGATCAGAAGGTCGGCGGTTCGAATCCCCGCGACGGGGTGAGCTCCCGTTGCTCAGTCCCTGCTTCTGCCAACCTAGCAGTTCAAAAGCACGTCAAAGAGCAAGTAGATAAATAGGTACCGCTCTGGCGGGAAGGTAAACAGCGTTTCCGTGCGCTGCTCTGGTTTGCCAGAAATGGCTTAGTCATGCTGGCCACATGAGCCGGAAGCTGTACGCCGGCTCCCTCGGCCAGTAAAGCGAGATGAGCGCTGCAACCCCAGAGCCGGCCACGACTTGACCTAGTGGTCAGGGGTCCCTTTACCTTTTACAGTAGCTTAGTTTTGACACACACTTCTCTTATCCTCCAGGCAAGTGAGACGCATGGTCAGAGTTCAAGGACATACTTTTCAGCCAGGCATAAACACTCGAGGAGGGCGCAAAGCAGGGCTGGAAAGGGGCATGGCCTGGGAGGGTGGAGTATGTGGCTTGGGAAGGGCCAAATGGAGAAGCCCAGTGGGCCGCAATCAGCACCTACGCATGAGGTTCGCCCTGCAACCGACTGGCAACAGCTCTTCAGGGTTTCAGATGGAGATGTCAGGAACTGAACCTAAGACCTTCTACATGCAAAATAACACCCCAAACCTTTCTGGTTTGGATTTTGGTGAGGTCCATAGACCATAGAGTCTGTGAAGGGCCACATACCGTATTTTCCGCTCCATAAGATGCACTTTTTTCTTCCTAAAAATAAGGGGAAATGTCTGTGCGTCTTATGGAGCGAATGCGTGGTCCCTGGAGCCGAATTGCCCAGGGGCGAAAAGCAGATCATGCTTTTTTTTATTAAACAGGGAAGTGGGTGTTGAAACAAAGCCGCTGATCGTTTGTCGATGGGGGGGGGGGGAGAGAGATAAGGAACGCTAGAAATAAAGGAGGCTGCCTGGAAGGGGAGAGGTAAAGACAGCAAACTTGCAAAGGGGGGAAACAGGAAGACTAAAGCAATAAGGAGAGAAATTAGAAGGAAAGGAGGAGCAAAAAGCTGCTCCAGCTAAGGAAAAGACTGTAAGGCAAACAAGAGGGAAGGGAGTGTTGAAAGGAAACAGCTGATCGGTGGGATCGGAAGAGATAAGGGAGGCTAGCGGAGGCTGCCTGGGAGAGGGGAGGTAAAAGCCCATGGATCCTCAGGATTTTTATATTGGGTCTCGCCAAATTCACCGTCAGATCACATAGCATGTCCATGGCTACAGCCTGCACCAAAAAAATCACGCATCCACTGTTGTGTGGGGCTGCAATGGTGCAAAAATGTGGTTACAAAGCACGGATCCACATGGATCACCAGGATTTTGGCATTGGGTCAGCCCAAATTCACCATCAGATCACATGTCCGTGACCACAGCATGAACCACAAAAATCATTCATCCATTGTTTCGTTCAGAATTTTTTTTTTCTTGTTTTCCTCCTCTAAAAAAACTAGGTGCGTCTTATGGTCTGGTCCATCTTATGGAGAGAAAAATACGGTATATAGGCAAGGTGACTGTTTCTGCATTGGGAAAATGAGGAATGACATCATGGGGGGGGGCGGCAGATTCGCACAGAAAGTTCCACACGTTCCTTTATTTGCAGGTGAACAATTAAAAATAATGGTTGTGATTTAAATAGAAATGTATGCGACACATCTCACCATGGTAGGATGATAATTTTTTAAAAAAGAAATCTGTCTGCCAGAGAAGAGCAATGCTGGCTAGAGGACAGACAGACCTGTGCATAGCTGTCAACTTACAGATTTGAAAATAAGGGACCAGCAGCCTTGAAAATAAGGGATCAGCAGCCAAAATAAGGGACCTGCAGCCTCACCTGTTCCAGGCACTCCAGTCTTCCTGTCCTCCTGCAGTCTGGTCAAACTCATGCTGGTAGCTTCGAGAACACTGTCCAACCAACTTTGTAACCAGAGGTTCAACTGAAGAGAATCTGAATCACATGCACTACAAGGCCTATGCAGCCTCAACTTAAGATGGCTCCCCGGCCTGGCTTTGCACTGCAAAGTTTGCAGCAGCACGTGCAACAAAATGGCGTCCAGCATTCAAAAACCCCCTCAGCTTGCATTAACTAGCCACACACAAGGCATGCAAGCTCCACCCCCCAGTCATTCTTAGACTTCTTATTGGGTGAGCAACACAGCCAAGCAACACAGTTGGAGCCTCCCTCTGCCCTGGCCGGCAGGGAGGGAGGGAGAGGAGCTGCTTCCTTTGAAATTTAAGGGACATCATTAGGGACATTTAAGGGACATCCATCAATAAGGGACAGCAGCGGGACACAGCACTGGGATAAGGGACTGTTCCTTCAAATAAGGGACACTTGACAGCTATGGACCTGTGTGGGTTATTCCCGAGATCACCATCCTGTGCCAAACTTCAAGCCCAGAAAACAAATGGAGGCCCCTCAAGCCTGTCTTTCTGGGCCTGCCTTTGCCAGATGGTTGGTGTATAAATAATACATTATTATTATTATTATTATTATTATTACCCCTCCCGGAAGCTTCCCATGAAGAGAATGTGGCCTTTTTCAGATTGAAAAAGGTTCCTCACTGCTGTTTTTAAAGAGGGAGCCCAGTTTATCCAGTTATTATTGGGTGGGGGAGGTCATCTAAGTATTTAACCTTTTACTTGGAATCCGGTTAACGCAATAACTTGAAAAAGAAATCCCAGGAAAAGAATAGATTATTTGTTTCTTAAATTAAAAAATGAGGAAGAGAGAAAGGGAAAATAATATAGAAGTCTTTCCTACTCTGAAGCACGATTAGGTTGTGATTTAACACTTACAAAGCAATATTTATATTTATTAATGATGTATGGAAACCATTAATGTATGGAAACGTAACGGCAATTTCCGTAAGCACATTAAACATGTATAGGGACTGTTAAACAACCTTTAGTGATGCATCGATGTAAAGGCATATTTTCACCATGCAGCTTATATTTTTGAAAAACATACTATTACATTAGATAAACATTCAATAAGAAAGAATCTGCAGATAACGGATTAAAATACATATGAATTAAAATATATATTTATTTTTATTATAATTTTATTTTTATATATTTATTTTTAATATATATATATTCATTTTTATTACAATATATTTTTATTTATGTTTCTTCAATTAAAATATATTTTTCAAAAAACTTTTCCAAACTCTTGCAATCTTGGGCAACCCCCTCTTGGAATTCCCTTCCCCGAAATGAGAGGCAGGCTTTTGCCTTTTTTTGCATGCTCCGCCCACCCAAAAATGAAACTATCGGAAGGCAAAGTCAGCGCTTCCAAGTCCAGATTTGAGAGCCTTTCTCCTTCCGTCCGCTGCTACGAAGTTTGCGCAGCCTCCCGCTCCCTCGCTTGCCGCTTACGCGTGTTCCTGCCGGAACTGCCCTCTCAGAGTAGCGCTCTGGCGCAGCTGTCGGCGTACGAGGGGCCTAAACCGGCTTTTGCAAGCCTCGGACTGGAGTGATCGCTCGGCCGGCGGACGTCGCGGGGAAGGCGGGGACGAGTCGGGAGTCCGGATGCGGCCGTTTTCCACCTCGAGGGCGGCCAGGTGGGGTTTCGAGGCAGAGGGGAGAGGATTTAGACGCGGGGTGTGGTGGAGGGGAAACTTCCTTAAAAAAAATAAAATTAAGGGGTGGGGTCGTGGCTTTCTGCTGGACTGTACAGTAGTAGCAGACTTTCCCTCCCCCCAATATTAGGGGAGTGCTGGTGGGTTTCAAATGGTATTTACCAATTGCATTTGGTGGGGCTTAAAAAACAAAAAATACAGTAATTTTGCTCCCCTCTTTTTGCATCAATTTCAGGGCATTCTGGTGTAAATGCAAAGGCATTCCTGTTCCCACTGACAGGGTTATTGGGTTGCTGTTTTTATTTTTATTATGTGTTTTGTGGTTTTGTACAGTCATACCTCGGGTTAAATACGCTTCAAGTTGAGCGCGTTCGAGTAGCGTGTTACTTCCGGGTTTCGCCACTTGCGCATGCGCTCAAAATGACGCCACGCGCATGCGCAGAGGCGGCGAAAAGCGACGCATGCATGTGCATACGTGCCATCGCTAGATACGTTTACCTCTAGATGCGAACGGGACTCCGGAACGGATCCCGTTTGTATCGAGAGCTACCACTGTATCTTGATTTTATTCTGAGACCCCCAGGTATAGGGCGGTATATAAATTCAGTAAATAAATAAAATTAAAATAAATAGTAAGAGGCTCCAAAAGTCAGCAGGTTGCTCCATGAGCTTCTCTTTCCAACGCGTGCCCCCCCTATACATATATTAAACAAAAGCAATACGATGTGACTAGTCCCTATTGATCACCATATGGTATCTGCGGCAAGAAAGTGCCTTCAATTTCCACCCTTTGTTTTCTGTTGTGGACATGACGGACAGACGGATGGCTCCAGACACAATGCCCCTCTTAAATCTTTTAAAAAATAAAATGAAGGCATGGCTGATTCATGGACTGGGGGTGGGGGATGGTATTTGCACACTTTTCACCGCTGAAAATAGGAGCGTTCTTTCAGTCACTGCTATTGTCACATGAAGAATAAATTCCCCAGAAGCCCCCACCCCCTAACCCCTTTTTACCTGCTATATAACTGAAATCCCACGTACAATTTTAAAGCCCTGTAATTAGAACTTCAGCTAAGATGTGTTCTACCCTTTGGGGAATTGTAAGTTTCTCCCACTCTACTCTGAACGTCACCGCTGCACCCCAGAGAAGACAATCTTAATTATTATTATTATTATCATCATTATTATTAATTTATTATTATTTATACCGCACCTATCTAGCTGGGTTACCCCAGCCACTCTTCCTGCCTTAGCATACACTCCAGCATTTCTTCGATGAAAATAATGATAATTTTACTATTTATACCCGACACACTTGGCAGCTTCCAACACATATAAAAACATTAAAAAATATTTTAAAATACAACAACTTCCCTATACAGGATTGCCTTCAGATGGCTATGGGGTCGGATAACTCACCCTCCAACATTCCTCCAATGAAAATAGGGACGTCCTAAGGAAAAGTGGGACATTCCAGGATCAAATCAGAAACCGGGACAGCTTCTCTAAATCAGGGACGTCCCTGGAAAATAGGGGCACTTGGAGGGTCTGCCCTAGATGCTGGTCCACGCTTTCTTGTGGTCCACGCCACAGGCACAATCCCATCCTGACACAGCTGGTCTTGGGGCTTAACCCCCTTTCTTCTTATGTCTAGACACCTTCACCTCCCTGTATCTTTTTCATTTCGTTTGAAGGTGAAAGGAAAGCGTTGTCAGTTTCTGCTGTGCCTGAACATAAGAAGGGCCTGCTGGATCAGGGCATTGGCCCATCTGGTCCAGCATCTTGTTCTCACAGTGACCAGCCAGATGCCCATTATGGGAAACCTGCAAACAGGGCAAGAGCACTCTCCCGTCCTGTTTTTTCCAGCAATTGGTGTTCAGAATTTAGCGCCCTTCAGGATTTAACCTCCTTCCGTCGGGCCTGTAAGACAGAGCTATTCCGCCTGGCCTTTAATTTGAATTCAGCCTGATCTTTTATTTCCCTTCCCTTCCCTCCCCCTTCCCTTTTATGAAGATCACCCACTCTGAGACCCCACAGCTAATTCTCCCCTGACCTCCTCGCTGGCCCAAGTAGGACCAATTCAGCCACCTAGCCCTGGGGATTATCTAATTGATTTTTTAATTTTATTGTTATTCATGTTTTTATACTGTATTTTACGCTGCTTTTATAATTAAATGTTTTAAAGTGTTTTAAATTTGTTGTTAGCCGCCCTGAGCCCAGTTTTTGAACCGGGAAGGGCGGGGTATAAATAAAAAAGTATTATTATTATTATTATTATTAGCATTAGCATTGCTGCCTCTGACCGTGGAGGCAGAGCATAGCCACTGCGGCTAGTAGCCACTGGTGGCTTCTGGTTCGTGAAATTGTCCAGTACCCTTCAAAGCGCTCCAAGTTGGTGCCCCCTCCCCGCTTCCTGTGGGAGTGAGTTCCAGAGGCTAATCTTAAAGCAGGCATTTCCAAAGTCCGTTTCGGGGGCCTAATCCGATTTAATCTGGCCCCTGTGGCAGTATACGTCCTGGGGTAAAATCCTAAAAAAAGTTTGGGTTAAAACTTTGGTCGGCCCTCACGCATGTTCACTTCATCAAATCTGGCCCTCTTTGAAAAAAGTTTGGGCACCCTTGCCTTAAAGGATGGGAACAGATTTATTACAGCTAATCACGAGCAGCCATGGGACATATTTCACGAGGTTATATGATTTCCTCCCCTCCTTTTACAGTATACATTCCTCTTTCACTTCTCTTCCTCCTGGCCCCGATCCCTCCCCCACTAAAGAAATTCAAAATCACATGAGCAGCCTAAACAACAACAACAACAATTGCTGTAGCCACCCTCCTGCCTCAAAAGCAGGTGATCAAAAAACTCCCTCCAAGACAAACTAGGAAAGGCTGTAACTTAGTTGTTAGGGCAGCATCTCCCAGTAGTCTGTTAATGTTCCCTACTTAAAACCCTGGCGAGCTGCTGCCAGTCAGTGTAGGCAGTACTGAGCCAGATGGACCAACGTTCTTGCTCTGTATAAGGCAGCTTCCAGTTTTTTGTGTTGCTAGGGTCAGCTAAATAGGGGTAGGGGACTTTTATTTGCCCACTCCCTGGGGGCTAAAAGGGCCTTTAATCTCAATATTGCCTTTATAATGCTTGCCTGGAGGAAGGGGACAGAACTAGAATTCTTTTGCTCTACCTGCCATTGGCTCTGGCGCCAACTCCAGCCTCCCTGCCACCTGCCCAATGGGCACCAGCCACCACTTGGCGTTTGCCTCCCCCGCAACTCCAAATTAAAAAATCGAAATGATGTGACTAGTCCGTAGTAATGTGTAGTGCAGCTGCAAGGAAGCTCCTAGCTATTGCACATATTTCCCTCCGGTGATGTGATGAACAGGCCGAAGGGTTTATAATTTGCTTGGTTGAAAGGCAGGGGGGCAACTCTGGCCCCCAAATTGCATAGGAGCTAGACCACTGGTCCATCTAGCTCAGCATTGTCTGCACCTGCTGGCAGCTGCTCCCCAGGGTTTCAGATACCGCTGGAAATATTTCGATAGAAGGAGGAAAATACAGAGCAGGGGAGGAACAGAGTTTTGCAGGCTATTGAAGTCAGTCTCAAGTCCTTGCACAATACTCCCTCTGTTTGGATTTGATGCCGTAAAGGGGTGTGTGTGTGTGTACACACAGGCGAGATTGCGGCACACCTTTTAATTTTTACTGTGGGCGACGTTTGCGTTATCAGGACGCAAAGCTGTCCTTCAGGCTAATGTCAAGAACTGGGAGGTTGTTAAAAAAGAAAAGAGGAGAATGAAAATAAACGAAACAGGAGCTTGTGGGATGCTCAAGGTCGCCTCTCTCCAGGAAGCAGGAAGGTTGGTCTGTAAAAGGAGGCATACCTGGGCAGAGGAAGTGGACTGTCTTATCGGAAACTGTCTTATCCAAACTCAGACCATCAGTCCATCTAGCTCAGTACTGCCTACACTGGCTGGCAGCGGCTCTCGAGACTTTCAGGCAGGAGTCTCTCCCAGCCTTGGAGACAGAACCTGGGAGCTTCTGCATTAAGCTGTGCCCCTTCTCTCAAGACATAGGATGCTGTCTTAAACTGAGCAGACTTTGGGTCCATCTAGCTCAGTACAGCCTACACTGGCTGGCAGTGGCTCTCCAGAGTTTTAGATGTTTAAAAAGTTGATGCTAGTTTTTAGCCTACAGTTATTTTAACTTTTGGGACGCGGGTGGTGCTGTGGGTTGAACCACAGAGCCTAGGACTTGCCGATCAGAAGGTCGGCGGTTCGTATCCCCACAACAGAGTGAGCTCCCGTTGCTTGGTCCCAGCTCCTGCCCACCTAGCAGTTCGAAAGCACGTCAAGTGCAAGTAGATAAATAGGTACCACTCCGGCGGGAAGGTAAACGGCGTCTCCATGCGCTGCTCTGGTTCGCCAGAAGCGGCTTAGTCATTCTGGCCACATGATCCGGAAGCTGTACGCCGGCTCTCTCGGCCAATAAATCGAGATGAGCGCAGCAACCCCAGAGTTGGTCACAACTGGACCTAATGGTCAGGGGTCCCTTTACCTTTTACCTTACTTTAACTTTTTGGAAGTATTAAATTATTTTTGATTTTTCTTGCTGATAATGTTATTGTTTTATCGTTTTTATAAACCTTTTTTTTTTTTTTTGCAACCGTGTGGTGTATAATTTCTAAGAAATAATAATCTTTAATAACAACAACAACAACCTTACTCCCTGTTAGGAGGAGATGATAGACTGAGCTGGGCTATGTAGGTTCCATTCTGTCAGTTTTAAAATGCTTTGCTTTCATGCTGCCTTGTCAGCCAAGACCCCGCTGAGCATCTTGTCTGGAATTCATAGATTGGGAGGGGGCCAACATCACTGCAGTCTTCATTTATTGGATCACGAACCTGTGCCACATCTGACTGGCCGCTCTGCTCAGAGACTGCCACCAAGGGTGAGACAAACTGTAAAGTCACTGGTTCCATCAAAATGCTCGAGCCATCAAGAAGCCTCTGCCAACATTCAATCAAAATCTGCTCTACTATAATTATGAGATCTAGGATCTGGCCTAGAACAAGTCTTCTTTTTTTTAAAGGAAAATTGGGTTTTTTTGTGGGGAGGTAGTGAAGAGTTTTTAAAATTTCATTTTATAATGTATATAAAACAGAGAACAATTATGACAACAGATGGAAATGAACACACACAAAACAAATAGCTAAAATAAGCACAGTTACATCTGGATCAAGTAAGAAAATCCAGGTCAT
Organism: Podarcis cretensis; assembly: GCF_951804945.1. Lineage (NCBI taxonomy): Eukaryota > Metazoa > Chordata > Lepidosauria > Squamata > Lacertidae > Podarcis > Podarcis cretensis. Next base: position 81,117,798 of record NC_137177.1, on the reverse strand, counting down.
GAAAGGAAAAACAGTGAGATTAAAAGTCGTCTTCACATAAAGAAAGAATATTAGTGTGATTTGATTGTCAGATTTGGCAGGCTCGTGACGATGGCTGTCTTAGAATTGACAGTTCCACTATATGTGTAATAAAGGCATGTCCTTATCGAAATGTCAGCCAATGCGTAGTTTTCTCCATTGCAGCTATATGGAAGAAAGTTTATTGACAGCTTTAAAGCAATCAACGTAGTACAAAACAGGCTCTGTAATCCCATAGGTGTTCTAGAGCACAGATGCGCTTTTTGAGACTTCTGCAGCCTAGTGCAGACAGCATGTTGGGTTTATGTTGAGGCAGATTCTGGTTCCCCCAGCAAGACCCTGAAAAATGAATCTGATGTACAGATGAACAGCACCTTTATCCCAGTAATATTAGCATTCATAAAGGGGGCCCACAACTTCTCAAATGCATCGACCCAGTAGAGGTCTCTCTATGTATTAGGGTTGCCTAATATCCATGGCATGGATAGAGAAAAGTTTTAGATACAGTGGACGCTCGGGTTGTGAATGTGATCCATGCGGGATGCATGTTTGCAACCCGCAGCGTCAGCAACCCACAGCGGCAGGTCTGCGCATGCGCGGATTGCGATTCGGTGCTTCTGCGCATGCGCAAAGCACAATTTAGCGCTTCTGCGCATGCGCGACCGCCGAAACCCGGAAGTAACCTGTTCTGGTACTTCCGGGTTTTGGCGGTCCGGAACCCAAAAAAACACAACCTGAAGCATCTGTAACCCAAGGTATGACTGTGCAGTCGTACCTTGGTTCTTGAATGCCTTGGTACTCATACATTTTGGCTCCTAAATGCCGAAAACTAGGAAGTAAGTGTTCTGGTTTTTGAACGTTTTTTGGAAGCCGAACATCTGACGTGGTTTCTGCTTGAGTGCAGGAAGTTCCTGCAGCCAATCAGAAGCCACGCCTTGGTTTTTGAACGTTTTCGGAAGTCGAACAGACTTCTGGAACGGATTACATTCAAGAACCAAGGTACGACTGTATATTCGTGTGTTTGTGTGTGTGTATTCTCTTGCATGTTTATTCCCTGTACATATCTCTGGTTTTTGCAGCAGCTGGTGAAAATGGCAGCCAACCGCCAGCAGCGGTGGAGGCCCTGGGGAAGATTGGCGCAGCCACAGCCGGAGAAGGAGGAGGTGTCTGAATGTGTGGGCCGGCAGCTGGGCGATCCAGGGAAGTTTGCCTATGCGGCCCTCTGCGCCGTCTCTTTGGCATCATTGTTTCCCGAGGAAGAGGAAAGGTAGGCGCTTGAGCGAAGGAGAGAATGCAGGTTCTGCTCTGTTCTGTGCTCGTTCCTCCTGACGGCATGGAGGGGGATGATGGGAGTTGTAAGGTAAAGGGTAAAGGGACCCCTGACCATTAGGTCCAGCCGTGGCCGACTCTAGGGTTGCGCCGCTTATCTCGCTTTATTGACCGAGGGAGCCGGCGTACAGCTTCCGGGTCATGTGGCCAGCATGACTAAGCTGCTTCTGGCGAACCAGAGCAGCGCATGGAAATGCTGTTTACCTTCCCGCCGGAGTGGTACCTATTTATCTACTTGCACTTTGGCGTGCTTTCGAACTGCTAGGTTGGCTGGAGCAGGGACCGAGCGACGGGAGCTCACCCCGTCGTGGGGATTCGAACCGCCGACCTTCTGATCGGCAAGCCCTAGGCTCTGTGGTTTAACCCACAGCACCACCCGCGTCCCAGATACAAACTAGCTTGAAGGTAAAGGGACCCCTGACCATTAGGTCCAGTCGTGGCCGACTCTGGGGTTGCGGCATTCATCTCGCTTTATTGGCCGAGGGAACTGGCGTACAGCTTCCGGGTCATGTGGCCAGCATGACTAAGCCGCTTCTGGCGAACCAGAGCAGCGCATGGAAATGCCGTTTACCTTCCCGCCGGAGTGGTACCTATTTATCTACTTGCACTTTGAGGTGCTTTTGAACTGCTAGGCTGGCAGGAGCAGGGACCGAGCAACGGGAGCTCACCCCGTCGTGGGGATTCGAACCGCCGACCTTCTGATCAGCAAGCCCTAGGCTCTGTGGTTTAACCCACAACGCCACCCGCACCCCTGTTGGGAGTTGTAGTCTGCAACTTAATGGAGGGCACCGCATTGGCTGCCCATGCGCCAGGAAGCTCTCCAAGGTGAACTTGAGGCCGTTGTTATCTCCACACCTAACGTTTTTCACAGGGTTGTAAAAATAATTAGGGGAGAAGGAGCTTTGGAGAAGGACAAACTCAAATGATCGAGGAGATGGATCGACTCCTTTGAGGAAAGGTTGTTTCCTCAAAGTCGCTTGCGGCTTTTTACTTAGAGAAAAGGCGACATGATAGAAGTTTGTAAAATTATGAAAGAAGAATGGCAGACGAAATTAATGGGCTATGCAGAATTGGACAAAATGACAGGAAGGATTCGAAACCTTTGGGACCAGAAGATTGGAAGAAGTATATGAACTATTTGAAGAGCAATTGTAACCAACAAATTACGCTAGTAGGACTGCAAGAAGTTTTGTAAGGAGAAATATATGTGTTGCAAAGTAGATAAAGAATAGAAACATTGGTTATGAGTTTTAAATGTAAAAGGGAAAGTAAGAAATGCATACTAAGAGATTAAGATTGGAAAATTTTCAGACAGAACTGATGGAAGTCAAAAAATTGAATAAGTTGTAAAAGTATGTTTAATTACTGTTGAAAATGGTATGTTAAAAAACGAATAAATTTATATATATATGTTTGTAAAATTATACGCATCACAGAAGCACTGGCTAGAGAGAAGCTTTTCTGCCTCTCTCTCATATGACAAGAACCTGTGGGCGTCCAATGAAGCTCAGTGTTGGGAGATTCAGGACAAATGAAAGAAAGCCCTTCCTCACACAGCAGAGAGTTAAACTGTGGAACTCCCTCCCACATGATGGCCACCAGTTTGGATGAATCATAGGATTGTAGAGTTGGAAGGGATCCTTGCAGTGCAGGAACCTCGACTGAAACATCCGTGACAGATGGCCGTCCAACCTCTGCTTATAAACCTCCGAGGAAGGAGGGTCCATCTCCCGAGGGAGTCCATTCCACCTGACAAACAGCTCCAGCTGTCGGAAAGTCCTTCCTGATGTCTAGCCGGAATCTCCTCTCTTGTAACTTGAAGCCGTTGGTTCGAGTCCTACCCTCCAGAGCAGGGGAAAACAAGGTTTAAAAGAAGATTAATGGAGGACGAGAGGTCTATCAATGGTTACTAGCCAGGATGGCTTTTGCTCTGCTCTGCAGTCAGAGACAATGCTGTTTCTGAATACCAGCTGTTGGAAAGGGAAGGAGTGGAGAGTCGCTTTTGTGTTGGGCCCTGCTTGCTTACCATTTTGGCCTTCTTTGTTGTGTATGTTTTGAAGGCCGTACAGGACGGGTTTTGTGGAGAGCCTGGTGGAATGGCTGCAGCTTTCAGATGCCGTCCTCCCTGCCATGCTGGCGTTTGTCGGTGGTCTGGGGGGCGAAGGGACGGAGACCTTTGCGCAGATCCTCTTGAAGGAGCCGCTCATGAAAGACGACCCCAGCATCATCACACAGGTAGGTTCTGTTGGGATACTGCCAGGGAGACGGGGACATCAGGCAGGCCCCCAGCTGGCTCCAGCCACCGGCCGGCAGCTGGGCGAACTCTGGTCTCCCTTGGAACAGCATCAAACAGCGACACAATCCTCAGATACCTTTAGAGACTTGGCACGCTCTATCAGCAGAGTGAATAAATCTTCTCACAACGGAAGTGGCAGACAGAGACATGTGTAAGCATTATTTACAGGCGTTTATTCAGCATAGTTGAAAAACATGTCTGCTTCCCTTTGTGTCCAAGCAAACAGCAGATAAAGCAAAAGCAATATACAAATGGAAGTTCCCAGCAAGCCTGTGCTGGAAGTAAACAGGCATGTGACATACAACAGTCATGCCTGTTCCTTTTAAGGTGGAATGGAACTATATCCTAACAGGTTCGACTCCCATCTCCATATCCACATTCTCTGCTTAGCCCCACTGTGAAGAAGTTGAGAAAAGGTTATAATGCTTTGGCAAAAATTTGCTGCTGCTGAGCCTGACTTAACCAGAAGGATCTCCGGGCAGATCCTCCACCTACTTGCGCTTTAGTAATCTACAGACAAGTTGCTATGCTTTTTAAATAGAAAGTGCGAAGAAAAAAATATTTTGTTTTCCAGCTGTACGCAGTTGATTTTATTCAAGATGGACATCTGCGAACTTTTAGTAATGTAGCTTCTGACCTCTTGTTAGAAAAAGCTGGCCTTTCCCCAAAATAACTTAAGACTAAGAATGCATAAGCCAAGTGGTTGCTTAGCTTGTTTCTGAACTACTCTGAATAGTCCCCTCTGATGATGATGATGATGGTGATTTATTTATACCCCAGCCACCTGGCTGGGTTTCCCCAGCCACTCTGGGCGGCTACCAACCAAATATTAAAAACAATAGAGCATTAAACATTAAAAACTTCCCTAAACAGGTGTCTATTAAAAGTAAGATATTTTCTTATTTCCTTGACATCTGATGGGAGGGTGTTCCACAGGGCAGGTGCCACTACTGAGAAGGCCCTCTGCCTGGTTCCCTGTAACTTTGCTTCTCGCAGTGAGGGAACCTCCAGAAGGCCCTCGGAGCTGGACCCTAGTGTCCGAGCTAAACGATGGGGGTGGAGACACTCCTTCAGGTATACTGGACCAAGGCCGTTTAGAACTTTAAAGGCCAGCACCAACACTTCGAATCGTGCTCGGAAATGTACTGGGGGCCAATGTAGGTCTTTCAAGACTGGTGTTATGTGGTCTCGGCTGCCGCTCCCATTCACCAGTCCAGCTGCCGCATTCTGGATTAATTGCAGTTTTGAGTCACCTTCAAAGGTTGCCCCACGTAGAGCGCATTGCAGTGGTCCAAGCTGGAGATAACTAGTGCATGCACCATTGAGCAGCTGTTCCGTCCTGAGCCACCACAGATTTCAGATTTTCCACCTTCAATGGATCCTTTCGGTATTCATAGCTGTTAATGTTTCCCTTTTTTAAAGGGAAATTCCCTTATTCTGAATAGGATTCCTCGCAAGAAAACGGAAAAGTTGACAGCTATGCCACTGATATGCCAAGGAAGTTGGATCAGGCCAATGACCCATTCAGGCCAGCCTCCTGTTCTCACAGTGGCTCATCAGATGCCCCAACAGGAAGCCCCACAGCAGGACCCGAACCCAGCACATGTGGTTCTCAGCAACTCGCATTCAGAGGCAGGATATTGCCATTCTCTTCCTCTTTTAAAACCATGGAAATTGGTGGCCATTGCCACCTCCTATGGCAGCAAGTTTTAACTCTGCAAGGAAGGACTTTAGCATCCGCCTACCATAAGTTAGCCTAGCCTGAACGAGAATAAAATTGCACACAACCTTTTTTCATTTTATTTTGGGTACCCGCACTTTCTCAGAGAAGGGATTATGTAATGGTTCTGGGGGTTGCTCGTGCATAAGCCGGTGCAAACACCTGGCTGGGTTGCCTGAGTGAACCTTTTCTGTCCGGACAGCCGCTCACCCGTGGCTGTCTCAATCGCTGGCAGAATCCGTCAGTGGGCGTTTCTTAAACTTCTTCCAGCAAAGAAGCTCTTTGACGCCTAGTCTCCTCCTACTCTCTCTGCGTGAAAGCCTTCTGCGCAAGGATGGCATAGGCAGCGGAGGACCCCTACTCTCCCCGCTGGTCCCCAGCAAGGAGTCATGGGACCGCCTCGCCGCTTCCCCCATCTGCCCCCCTTCTCCACTGGTGCTACGCTGATTCTCTTCCCCAGAAGATGGGCTGCCTCTCCCAATCCCAGGACGCTCTCTGGAATCCCTCTGGATTTTGCTCTCTCCCTCCGGCACTGATGGCAGTTCCCTGACAGATTAGCTGTGGGTTGCAGGGGTTATGGCTAACTATGCAGCACATCAATGCCAAAGATCAAGTACATTTTAAATTGAGACTTCTGTGCACGTTCAGAAACCTGCACTTAAAGGGCTTCCCTTTTTAATATGTTCTCATTATTCTCTCCCTCCCCCACCCTCTTATGTTCTAGGATCTTGTGTCCTTCTCTCTCAAGGACGGTAAGTGAGATTTGAGGGCCCCCTTTCTCCTCTGAGTTGTTATCAAAAATAAAAAGCTGTTAAGCGGACAACAGTCTTGGAAATGATTTCATGGAAATGTGGTGTGATTTCATGTGGTTTATTGCGTTTCTATCCCACCTTTTCCTCCAAGGAGCTCAGACTGGAACACAGTGTTACCTCGGGTTAAGTACTTAATTCATTCCGGAGTTCCATTCTTAACCTGAAACTGTTCTTAACCTGAAGCACCACTTTAGCTAATGGGGCCTCCTCCTGCTGCCGCGCCACCAGAGCACGATTTCTATTCTCATCCTGAAGCAAAGTTCTTAACCTGGGGTACTATTTCTGGGTTAGTGGAGTCTGTAACCTGAAGCGTATGTAACCTGAAGCGTATGTAACCCGAGGTACCCCTGTATGTGGTTCCCCCCCTCCTCATTCAATCCTCACAACACCCCTGTGAGGTAGGTTAAGCTGAAAGGCAGTGACTGGCCCAAGGTCACCCAATGAGCTTCATAGCCAGGTGGGAGGGATTTGAACCCTGGCCTCTCCCAGGTCATAGTCCAACATTCTAAACCCAGGCATAGGCAAACTCGGCCCTCCAGATGTTTTGGGACTACAATTCCCATCATCCCTGACCACTGGTCCTGTTAGGTAGGGATGATGGGAGTTGTAGTCCCAAAACATCTGGAGGGCCGAGTTTGCCTATGCATGCTCTAAACCATTGGTTCCCAAAGTGGGGATTACCGTATTTTTCGCTCTATAAGACTCACCAGACCACAAGACGCACCTAGTTTTGGGAGGAGGAAAACAAGAAAAAAATATATTCTGAATCTCAGAAGCCAGAACAGCTAGAGGGATCGCTGCGCAGTGAAAGCAGCAATCCCTCTTCCTGTTCTGGCTTCTGTGATAGCTGCGCAGCCTGCATGCTCCCCATAAGACGCACACTCATTTCCCCTTACTTTTTAGGAGGGAAAAAGTAAGTCTTATAGAGCAATAAGGATTACCTCGGCAGACAATAAGAGGCAAGGGAGCTGCAAGGGGGCACTGGAGGTGTAAATGACTATCAGACTTTGAGTATTTGGCATCAAGTTAATCAGTTTTGCTGAATTAATCTATTATTATTATCATTAATATGCCGCCCAACTGGCTGGGTTACCCCAGCCATTCTGGGTGGCTTCCAACAAATTAAAACATAATAAGACATCAAACATTAAAAACTTCCCTATACAGGGCTGCCTTCAGATGTCTTCTAAAAGCCAGGCGGTTATTTATTTTCTTGACATCTGATGGGAGGGCGTTCCACAGGGTGGGCATGGCTACTGAGTAGGCCCTCTGCCTTAAATAGTTTCAATTGGATTTGAATCAATGTGCAATGAATTGTTATTGTTTTGAATTTCTTCCTTAGTGGCTTGTGCAAACTGCTGTTCTGAATAATGCTTTTTTTTTTTTTTTAAAAGGATGGGTAGGGGACTGGGGATGAGTTTATGGAACCAAGCAGGTGGTGGCCCGAAAATCTTTGCGAATCACTGGCCTAACCACTGTACTGCACTGGCTTTCTGCTGGTTCTTGGTCCTAGCTTAAATGTCCAGGAACAAACAGGACCTGGTTTGCCCCAGGGGCCGAAGGCTGCCCACTACTGCCTTAGACAAAAGACTGGGTGGGCTAAACCTGTCTAAGTATGGGGGTTTTGGCGTTCTGGTAACAGTTCATGGGGGAAATTTCATCATGCCATCCCGTCGAACGGAAAGTGATGGGAATTATAGGGACAGAACTACCTAAATTGTATAGAAACTTATTCATGTATGCTACCATAGCGGCAAGAATGTTACTTGCCCCCAAATGGGAAAAAGCAGAAGTCCCAGCAGAGGAAGAAAATTTATAGAATATGCAGAAATGGCGAAACTTACCGAAATAATAAGAAATCAAGATAACAATTTTTTTATAAAAGAATGGAAATGGTTATTGAATATTTACAGATAAATTGTAAAGAGATAAGAGCATTGGCAGGTTTATTGTAATAACCTGCAGTTTTATAAGGGTATATATTTAAAAAAGATGAATAAATGAGCAAATTGCGTTAATTTGGATATGCAGAAGATCTTAAAAACAAATCTAAGGAACCGCAGAAAGAGGGGGAAGGAAGTTAGGTTTTGAAATGTTGTAATGATTGTAAAATTAGTGAAATGCATAGATCTGAAAAGCATAAATAAAATTTAAGGGGGGAAAATACACTGACCGGCCACATTTGATGGCCTTTGGCTCTTTCCTTGCCTTCCAGGCACCTACGACGCCCGGGCAAGGGTGCTCCTTTCCCACATAACCTGGCTGCTGAGGATTCCCCCGGCAGAACTGGAAGCTTCGGAGGAGCGTCTTCTTGAGTGCCTGAAAGAGGAGGAAGAGGAGGAGGAATCTGAGTAAGGCTGTTTCCCCAGAGATGCTTTCATGTTGTCGTTGTTTAGTCATTTAGTCCGACTCTTCGTGACCCCATGGACCAGAGCACGCCAGGCACTTCTGTCTTCCACTGCCTCCCGCAGTTTGGTCAAACTCATGCTGGTAGCTTCGAGAACACTGTCCAGCCATCTCGTCCTCTGTCGTCCCCTTCTCCTTGTGTCGTCCCCTTCTCCTTGTGCCCTCCATCTTTCCCAACATCAGGATCTTTTCCAGGGAGTCTTCTCTTCTCATGAGGTGGCCAAAGTATTGAAGCCTCAGCTTCACGATCTGTCCTTCCAGTGAGCATTCAGGGCTGATTTCCTTCAGAATGGATAGGTTTGATCTTCTTGCAGTCCATGGGACTCTCAAGAGTCTCCTCCAGCACCATAATTCAAAAGCATCAATTCTTCGGCGATCAGCCTTCTTTATGGTCCAGCTCTCTCTTCCATACATCACTACTGGGAAAACCATAGCTTTAACTATACGGACCTTTGTTGGCAAGGTGATGTCTTTATGTTTTTAAGATGCTGTCTAGATTTGGCATTGCTTTTCTCCCATGAAGCAGGCGTCTTTTAATTTCGTGACTGCTGTCACCATCTGCAGTGATCATGGAGCCCAAGAAAGTAAAATCTCTCGCTGCCTCCATTTCTTCCCCTTCTAGATGCTTTCATAGAACCATAGAATCGTAGAGCTGGAAGGGACCCCATGAGTTAGAGTCCAACCACCCCCTGCAATGCATGAATCTCAACTAAAGCATCCATGACATCTTCTCTCCTTATCCAACCTCTCCTTAAGGAAAGAGAGTTCTTTTGTAAGAAAATATGAAGAGCCCTGCAAGGAATCAGGCCAGTGGACCATCTAATCCAGCATACTCTTCTCCCAGTGGCCAAGCAAATGCCCCAGTTGGAAAGCCCACAAGTAGGGATCACGCCCCAATAACCCTCTCCCATCCTGCGGCTTCCAGCAACTAGTATTCAGTAGGATTGCTGCCAACGGCGTGGCCATTGTGGCTAGTAGCCATTAAAAAACAAACAAACCACAACGTTTGTTTACGTCCTGATGCTGGGAAGGATTTAAGAACCCCTTTGCCACAGGTGTCCTTGAAACCTTGCGCAATGGCAAGTCTGGTCCCTATGAAAAATCAGCTGCCAGCCAGAGGTGCAGGGTTGTTCCCTTAAACAAATACTTTTAAGCTGCTGTTATTGGTCTTCTGGGAAATTGCCTGTGTACATATTTTAATAGCTGCTGTTTTCACTACACAAGCTGCCAAATCACTAGGAAGGATTTTCAAGGTAAGCGTTGCCAGTACTGTTCTTTTATCACCATTATGATTTCTGGTTCTGTTTTCAGTCATAGTAAGTAAGTATTATTATTATTATTATTATTATTATTATTATTATTATTATTATCTTACCCTATCTTTCCCCCCAGATTACACAAGTTAAAGCCACACAGATAAAACTCAGGTTGCTAAAAATACTGGTACATAATAAAGGTAAAGGGACACCTGACCATTAGGTCCAGTCGTGATCGACTCTGGGGTTGCGCCGCTCATCTTGCTTTATTGGCCGAGGGAGCCGGCGTACAGCTTCCGGGTCATGTGGCCAGCATGACTAAGCCGCTTCTGGCGAACCAGAGCAGCACACGGAAATGCCGTTTACCTTCCTGCTGGAGCGGTCCCTATTTATCTACTTGCACTTTGATGTGCTTTCGAACTGCTAGGTTGGCAGGAGCAGGGACCAAGCAACGGGAGCTCACCCCGTTGCAGGGATTCGAACCACCGACCTTCTGATCAGCAAGCCC